>NC_141030.1:5455000-5635000 GCF_052040795.2 Danio rerio | reverse complement strand
GGCTCCGGAATCAGTGCGGTTACGTCATCAAAATTTGACAACGCTGATTTGACAAAGAAACGCTCGTCACTGTGTCTCCGGACAAACCAGACATGATACATTGATGCATTGTCCCTCCTCCATGCCCAGATTGGTTCAAACTCGCTATATCACAACCAATAAGCATAGGTTTCACTTTTGTTTGTGGACCAACACTGAGCTTTTTGAACAACACGGAACGAGAGATAGGCTGTACATTTATGCGCGGCTAAATAAAACGCAAAAAAAAAAAAAGTTTTGCATGAAATAATTCTCATACTAAGTACTTTTGCATGCACAGCAGCACAGAAACATGACAAAACAGGGACACAGCAAAGACGAACTGCTGCTCTTGCTGTTTTCAAAAGACGCAAATGAAGATGCAGCTGTTTGTCTGCATTGCAGACAACCATATCTAAATCCATATCCACAGACAACCATATCCATGCTGGCACATAAAACCTAAGGATGTTCCATATTGAATCTAGTTTCGTTATGTAACTATTTATAGTATAGTAAATATTTATATCTATTTTTTTACTGAGGATTTGCACCATGTTTATTTGGACTTTGACACATTATTTATTATTTTCTTATTTTTTTATTTGTTCATTGTACAAGTGGACACATTCTCTCACCTCAGCGGTCAAGATTAAGTCCTGAAAATCTCAACATGCTAATATTTCTTTATCACAACCTAGACTGAAAAAAATAACGCTTTAAATGTTTACAGCCATAAACTTGGTATTGCACTTTTGGTCTCCCATTTATCCTGCTTATAAGGAAGGACAGTTTAAGTTTATTTTTGTCTAATCTTAAAAGACCTTGCTTGTTTATTCCTTCTAATTTAATTTATTAAAATGGGAAATTTTTCAGTTTATTTTTATAAAAGACTTCTATAGTTCTATTAAAATGGTTCTTTCAAAAGTTTGTTGAAATAAAACCTTTGTTCAGTCAGAAAACGTGTTCTTATTCTTTTCAGGGTCTTTGCTATGAGAATTACTATTTAATACCGTATACCGCGAAACCGTCAAACCGTGGTATTGTTTTAGACGATTATCATACCGTAAAAAATTCATACCGTTACAACCCTAATCTGAACACAGCCAAACATACCCCAAGTAACCTAATTCACATTCGCATCAATATAGACAGCGCCCTCTAGTGGGCCTGTCCTCTTAAATACGCAATAAAATGTACCCAGAGCAACATTTAACATTTCACAAAAAAAGTATGCAAGTAATTACAATGAGCTTATTTTTTTCAGGATTTTCCATAAAAACGTGCTGCCAAGTGTTGAATGTTGTTATTTCTTCCGATTTTGTATCAGTTATTAGGTTATGCTACAGAATATGTCAGCAATCACTTCCTATTCATTTGTAATATGTAACAACATACAAAATGATAAAGGAAAACCAAGCAAGTAGCTACAATTTCATATCTTGTGACCACTTTTTGTGTAGACTTGTCAAAGAAAGGTACAACTTTTAGTTCAAGTAATTTTTTAAATAAAAAAAAAATACAGTGATAATATCAGAAAACCCAACACAAATGTAAATTAAACTAATTTGCAAAGTCTTACTATGGCGCTGTGCTGTTTTTATGAACACAGCACTTCAAAGACAAGTCAATGAAAATGCCAAAAAAACATGCTAGTATCACGGTACATTGGTTAGCGAGAATCATCCATTCACCTTCTCTCTCTTGCGCTCCTGCCATGTGCTCGGCAGATGTGGGAAAACAAGCACTTTCCTTTCTAACTCAAACTTGTTCTGTATAGTGGCTTGACAATATCCGGCGTACAAGCTCAGCGCTCATTAATAAAACTCTGACTCTACTTCACAAAGCCAGGAAGCTCTTTGCTAAACTCTAGAAATGTGTACTCTTGTCCAGCTGAAGTCAAATCAATCATGGGGTTTCGTTCCAACAAATGGTAATTGAGAAAAAAAAATGTAGTTCATTGTAGAAGGTAAACCAAACTGAAAGTGTGTTTATACTTGGCAGATTTGGTTTGATTCAAATGAACTCTGGAGTGATTTCTCGGTTACACACAAACAGATGTAACAGTTCATTTTGAATAAGTTTAATGCTGCCATCAGAATCCTGGTGTACACCAAACAAGTTAAAAGGATGTGTTGTGATCCACTTGCAAATGATCTCGAGCAGAATGATGGTAATATAAACGCAATATGATCCAAAAACATCCAAACTGAAAGATGTTCCCAAAAATTAATACAGGCTCTAAAAGTCTCATTACGGCTACTGTCATCAAGATTATCGGTTTCAAAGTAAAACATGGTAATTTTTTTTTGATGGATAAAAAAATAATAGTACATCAAATAGAACAAAAATAAGCATATTTATGTTGTTTGTCTCAACATTGCCCAAACTACTCATTTTCAAATACTGAACTTATTGGAACGGCTTAAATACGAGACATACATTTTGGAACATTTTCAATCTTTTGATATTATCAAACTTGATAATATTGATAACTGTGATATCTTTACAACTTCCCAATTCCTAATACAAATACAACAGATGTGTTTAGTGTAGCACAGCACAACATATTGTTTTAAATCATTTTTGTACCATGTTTCAATCATGAAAATGTGGACACTAATACAATCAGGTCTAATTGTCCTTTTATGTTTGGTCAGGACCAAAAAAGCAACAAAGGACGTGGCTTTTTGCCTATTTTATAACACTTGAAATGTCCGGTGCAATGAGCAAAATAAAAATTTTTTTTGGTTTCATCCAAAACTACCCAGATCAGATTGCAAATTTAAAAATGTATTATTGTGATCCAACCAATACTGCAATATACCAATACTGGAATTTATAACTTCGATACAATACCAAGAAATATATAGATATATTTTCAATACTGCGAGGAAAGCCGCTTTCGACACTGACCAAAACCAAGATCCTATCTTTTTAAATATTGCAGTATCGATACTGGAATTTCTAACTTCGATTCGATACCAAGACAAAATTCGATACACTTTTGATACTGCAAGGACAGCCACTGCTGATACTAACCAAAAACAAGATCGTATTGTTTTAAATATTCCAGTATCAATGCTATAATAACAAACTTCGATACTATACCAAGTCAAATATCGGAAAATTTTCGATACTGCAACGAAAGACGTTACTAATGAAAAAAAGCAAGATCCTATTTATTTAAATATTCCAGTATCGATACTGGAATTTCTAACTTTGATACGATACAAAGACAACTATTGTTACATTTTCCATACTGCAAGGAAAGTCGCTATTGATACTAACGGAAAAAAAGCAAGATCCTATCTCTTTAAATATTCTAGTATCAATACAGGAATTTCAAACTTTCATACAATACCAAGAAATATTTCGATAAATTTTCAAAAGTGTGAGGAAAATCGCTATTGATACTGACCAAAAGCAAGATTGTATAATTTTAAATATTTCAGAATCAATACTGGAATTTCTAATTTTGATACAAAACCGAGACAAATTTCGATACACTTTTGATACTGCAAGGAAAGCCACTGCTGATACTAACCAAAAGCAAGATCTTATTGTTTTAAATATTCCAATATCCATATTGAAATTTTTAACTTCAATACGATTCCAAGAAAAATATAGATACATTTTTGATACTGCAAGGAAAGTCACTATCAATACTAATGAAAAAAAGCAAGATCCTATCTCTTCAAATATTCCAGTATTGATACTTTAATTTATAACTTCGATACAACAAGAAAAATATGGATGCAATTTTGATACTGTGCGGAAAGCCACTGTTGATACCAACCAAAAGCAAGAATATATAATTTTAAATATTCTAATATTGATACTGGAAAATCTAACTTTAATACCATGCCAAAAAAAAAGGATATTTTTTTAATATTGCGAGGCAAGTCGATATTGATACTAACCAAAACTAAAAATCACATAATTTTTAATATTCCAATATTGATACTGTAATTTCTAATTTTGATCCAATAGCAAGAAAAATATTGACATTTTTGAACCTGCGAACAAATCCGGTAACGATACTAATCAAAAACAAGATTGCATAGTTTTAAATATTTCAATATCGATACTGAAATTTCTAACTTCAATACGATCACAAGAAAAATATAGATAAACTTTTGATTCTGCAAGAAAAGCCACTATAGATACTCAGCTAAAGAAAGATTGTATCATATTAAATATTCCAGCAGACACATCTTGATCCCGCAAGTAAATCCAGTAACTATATTAAACAAATGCAAGATCGAATCGTTTTAAATATTCCAGTATTAATAGTTATTGAAATAACAATATTTTTGAAAACAATCCAACAACACATTACTAAAATTGTTTTGAAAAATAATCAAAAATGGCCTTTAACTTCATAAAAGTATTGTTAATATTGCAACTAAAGCCAATTAAATCTACTGCCACCATGTCAGAAAAGTCACATAAACCGTACACACAGAATTATGTAATGTACAGGTAAAAATGTATTTTACAAATAATGTAGTAGGGTAAAAGTGTTGAGGACATGTTTCTCCGGTTTGTTCAAATCATTTAACGACTTTAATCCACTGAGGAAGCACGTCAAATTCAATACCAATAAGTGTTCTCCAAGCACCATACTGACCTTATAAACCAAATACCACCTTGAATCTAATTAAATCCTAGTTTAATGGCTAACAGATTCGACTTCTGGCCTTCAGGTCAGTTGTTGAGTTTCTTTGGGACGAAAAGTGGTGTACAGACATGTATCAGTCTTGGCCAGGACACTCTACATACCACAGTGAGCTTTAGAGGTGCCCAAAACAAACAGCCTCTTATGAACACACTGAGCGGCTCTTTCTCCTGACCTTTCACAAACCACGTCTGGGTGACATTGAGCTGCTTCAGTTTAATGCTTCACATTAGCACTGAAGTCAACGTGAAATCAAAATTGGCTTCATTTGTGGTACTCTATAAACAATAAACAACCCTTCTGTGTAGTTTTGTTCGGTTTAACTGTGAGTTGATATTTTGTGTCTGACACTGAACATTATTCGAATAAAGTCTTGATCACTAAATAAAATATAAATTACAACCAATTTTTAAGGAGAAGATTTCAGCAAGCAGTTATAAGTAAATCCAACAGTTTCCGACCCCCAGTATGTGTTCAGTGTTTAGCAATGCTTTTCATATCCTTTTCTTTCAGCCCCCCTCATATCCCTTTTAATGGCCCCCAGACGAAGATCAGATAAGTCCAATTTCCTTCGATTTTATCCGGACTCCATTGGAACGCCACAGACCACATTGCTGACCGAACGTTACTGAATTACGAACGAAAAAACAAAAATCAAGGCCGGCTGAGGGGAAGCATTTATGGTTTAGAAGCCACTAGAGGAAGTCTTTACTGTCTGTGAACAACGGCAATTAAACTTAAAAGAGCCCAAACCGGCAAACAACACGTCTGCAATATTCACTGTAAAGGCCAAACCTGAAAATGACAAAATGTTTTTTTTTTTTCTTCATCCCATGATGCTTTGTGGGAATAGGATAGGATAAACTAAATAATAATTGCTTGGTGCAGTTAGTTTATTAAATATTAAAAGGCAACTTATTGAAAATAACAAACTACTTTCAGCAGACCATGAATAACCTCAATCTTGTGCGCAGCGATAATAAGGACATATTTTGAGTATTACTGTACTCTAAAAAATACAAAAAGAAAGTGGACAGTCAATTCAAATAAGCTTCAGAATAAGAGGTTTTTTTTGCCAATGTTACATTAAATTGTATAATATTAATTGTGTATCATAGATAAGAGTCAAGCACAAATGTAAAGGTCAACGAATAGGAAATACAGTATAAAAGAAGAAGAAAAGGCGGATATTATTAGGTTAAGTCACTCAAAAATGACAATTCTGTTAATTACCCTTGTGTCGTCCCAAATCCCTGAGATCTTTGTTCATCTTCATAATACAAATTAAGATATTTTAGATGAAATCTGAGAGCGCGTTATATACATATAATGTATATATGAAAAGTTTAGATGCAAAAACCTCTAAGTGCCATCTGAATTTTCCATTCAAAATGTCTATTTTTCTCTGGCTGCTAGTGTAGTGTAGTTCCAGTAATTTTACTATTAGTGCAGTGAATAGATTATTTTCATTGCCTTTAAGGTAAAATAACTAAACATCAACATAGGAGGCTTAGAAAAACGCATATTTTAGACGAGAATTTCAGACAGCACTTAGAGGTTTTTGCATCTGAACTCTTCATATACGTCACGATACTGTAATTTTGTTGCAAAAGCAAGAAATATATCAATGCATTTTCGATACTGTGAGGAAAGACACTAACCAAAAGCAAGATCGTATCTTTTTAAATATTCCAGCATCAATACTGAAATTTCTAACTTCGATATGACACCAAGAAAAATATCAATACAATTTCGATACTGTGAGGAAAGTCACTATCAATACTAACCAAAAGCAAGATTGTATTGTTTTTATGTTACAGTTTCAATACTGTAATTTCTAACTTTGATATGATACCAAGACCATCATTGATACATTTTCGATACTGCGAGGAAAGCCACTATAGATATTATCCAAAAGCAAGATTGTATCTTTTTAAATATTCCAGTGTCGATACTGGAATTTCTAATTTCGATACGATATAAAAAAAAAACAAAGATACATTTTGGATTCTGTTAAGAAAGTCGCTACTGATACTAACCAAAAGCAAGATTCTATCTTTTTAAATATTCCAGTATTGATACTGGAATTTCTAACTTTAATACGATGCCAAGAAATATATTGATACATTATCAATACTAACCAAAAGCAAGATCATATCGTTTTAAATACTCCTATATCAATACTGTAATTTCTAACTTTGACTCGATACAAAGAAAAAAAAAATCAATACATTTTCGATATTGCGAAGAAAGTCGCTATCGATACTAGCCAAAAGCAAAATCCTACCTCTTTAAAAATTCCAACATCAATACGATACCAAGAAATATTTAGATACATTTTCAGTACTTTTAGGAAAGCCGCTCTCAATACTAACCAAAAGCAAGATCATATGATTTTAAATACTCTTTTATCGATACTGTAAGTTCTAACTTCAATACAATAAAGACAAAAACATCAATACGTCATTTTCGATATTGCAAGAAAAAAAGTCACTAACGATACTAACCAAAAGCAAGATTCTATCTTTTTAAATATTCCAACTTCGATACAATACCAAGAAATATATAGATACATTTTCAATACTGCGAGGAAAGCCACTATCGATACTAATCAAAAGCAAGATCATATTATTTTAAATATTCCAGCATCGATACTGAAATTTCTAACTTTGATATGATACCAAGACAAATATCGATACATTTTCAATACTACATACAATCCTGTGACATTCAAAGTCCAGACAAGTAACCAAAAACATTGTCAAAGCATTGTTACATCAGTGGTTCAAATGTAATCATATGAAGCTCCAGGAACACTTTTGTGCACCAAAAAAACTGTGAAAATGTTCGCCAATGTCTTTTCTTCCATATCAGGTCAGGATGAGTGTTTACTATAGGAAATACAACATTAGAGCCATCAATAGCGTCAATAATGGAACATGTGAGTGTCATATTGCCAATAGTAATCATGCACCTTGAACAAATGCGTAAGATTTAGATGAAAAAAGTTTAACAGTTTTTGCCACAAGTGTTCTTGGAGCTCCGTGAGATTACGATTGAACCTCTGAAGTCACATGACATGTTTTTGGTTTCCTTTCTGGACTTTGAACGTCTCAGTAATGTTACTGTCTATGAAGGATGAGAGAGCTCTCTGATTTAATATAAAATATCTTCATTTGTGTTCTGAAGATGAACACGTCATGAATGATGGGAAATAATTACTACATTTTTTTTTTTTTTTGAAAGAACTAACTCTTTAACTCAGACTAAGAGGTATGCATGTAAAGGTAGGCATGAGTTCCTGTGTTTGCTGGTCATGAAAGGGTCTTTTGAGGCGTCTGAAGCTCATCTACTGCATCCCTATCCTAACTGAAGCTGTTTTCTCTCCGTGTCCCCCACTTTCCCTCTCTGTGCGTCTCTTTGTTGTTTGTCAGCCCTCACCTTCCTTCATGTCAAAGCAATGTTAACGACGCTTAACAAAGCACCATTTACTTTCAGTCACAATGAGAGCCTTTTGGCCTAAATAACGGCCCTGCTTAGGCAAATAAATTGTTAGTGCAGAGTATAAACCACTGCTTCTTGGGATCGGCATTTACACTGGACATTGAGTGGTGACCAGCACGGTGCCAAAATTGTTTCAAATTGTTTCAAAAATAGTTGAAATAGAAATAAAGTAGTGTTGGGGGTAGCACATTAGTAACGTGAGTTACATAATAATATTACTTTTCTAAGTGACGAGTGTAGTAAGGCGTGTATAGCTCTGGGGTCAAAAAGTTCTCAGATAACATTAACCTACACCTTATTTACCTTTTAAAAAGTAAATAATTGTTTAGGATAAACAGTGTGTTGTTGTAACGTTCGCTCGCAGAACGTATTTTGGATAAGTGTGTGCGTTCGTTTGTATGTGGGCGTGTCGTTTCATGCATGTGTTACAGGTACGAACGGCATTGGGGGATCCGCATTTCGTGCTGATGACGTTGGCCGCTGACGCTGGGTTTGCGCCACCAATCGCTGGTTGGCGTAGCGTTTAAAAGCCGAGCCCAAACTGCAATGGCGATCTCTCTCTCTCTGTCTCTTTCCTTCTCGCCACTTCTCGCTCTTATTCTTTCTGTGGGTCTCTGTGAGGACAGTCTCTCTTGCGAGGGCTAGTCTGAGAGAATGTGTTTTTGCTTGTTTAATGCTCTTGTCTAAAGTTTGCGATTTAACAATGCTTGTGAAATTGTCCAGTTTACTGACATGTTTGAGTGATGCCTCGGAGAGGTGTAGGAGTGAGTAAGTCGCGCGATATACATATACAACACTCAGATTGATATTTTGTATTAGTTCATTAGGTTCAGGAGAATGTGCTGTTTTCTGTATGTTTTGTTTTTAGTTAGAGCAGTTTAGTTAAGACGTTTGGTACGTTGAAGATGTTTCTTTTCATGCTTTTCTTTTCATATTTAGTTCAGTTTGGTGAAAACAGTTACTGAGTTTTGTTATATTTATTTCTTTGATTTAAGCACATTCAACTACTTCCTCTCCCCCCAGGTAATTCATTATTTAATCATTGTAAATATTTTTCTTTCACTGTATAATATATTTTCACTGGTTTCATTGGATATATGGGCAATAAATAATTGCAGTGATTATTTGATTCAGTTTATTTCTTTCTCCATCCGCTTGTCACACACATTAAACTAATGTATGTTATGTCATCTACTCCTAGTTTAATATTAACATCTAAAAGGACGTAACAGTTGTTAATTGCAGAACTCCTCCATTAAAAAAAGAAAAAAAATTTTTTTGAAAGATCAAGCCTCATTCAGGTAATAAAAAGTGATGCAAAAGTAACTTAACACATTACTTACTATAAAAAGTAACCAAGTAGTGCAACTAGTAACTTTTTTGGAGGAGTAACTTAATATTGTAATTCATTACTTTCTAAAGTAACTTTCCCCAACACTGCTAGTGTTTGCATAACGAAAAATGTGATTGTTTGTAGGGCTGATAAACGTGTAAATATCAAATTGAAAAATATTGTGCTCGAATAAATGAATATGACTATTAGTTCACTAAAATAAAAATATTTTTACCTTAAATGAGTAAATAATCTAAAAGGAGTCAATAAAAGGCATGTTTACATTTATTTTAAAATATACAAATATTTATTTTACAAAAGCTTTTTTTTACTTCAGCTACTAAAAAACATGTTTTCAATTAGAAACTAAAATAATTGTAAAAAATAAATAAAATAAAAAAAGAACAAAAAAACATTTTTAAAATATCTTTGAGTACATAAAAACGACAAATTAAGCTAATGATATGTAAACAGAGAAAAGGCTGATTTATACTTCTGTGTCAAGCACACGGATATGCTACAGCGCAGACTGCGCGTGGATGTCGGTGATGTTGAAAAGAACCTCACAAAAAATGTAACTACACGTTGCAACGATGCATAGTGCAAGCTCTGTGATTGGTCGGCTTGGTAGCGCTGACGAGCAAGGGCGGAGGGGAGAGTCGCACGAGCCTGATGCAACAAGTGTTTAAAAGTGTCAAGTCCCTTGACGGAGCTCCAGATGGAGACTGTTGTTTTGTATTTTTAAGCTTATGATCAAAGTTGTTACACATCCGCCGATTCCCACCTCAAAATGAGCGAGTTTAAGCCACTTGTACATTAAGGCAGTGTTCAGAAAAAACAAAACACCATCGAAGAAAGTCGATACAGAGGAACATGAACACCTACTGTCAGCTAGCGTTTCTGAAGTGTTATTGCAGAGGAACACACACAGCGTGCAGTATAAATGTATGAAGTATAAATGCACGGCTACGCACACTGCTAATAAAACATTAATAATACCATAAAAAATAATAATAATAAAACAATAATAACATAAATGACAAGTTCTACTACTAATACAGATAAAAAAATATATATATTAAATATAATAAACTTAATATTATTATTTTATTGTTTACTAATTTACAATATTTTGGTAATTTTATTTATATTATAACTACGTTATGCTTTTTTATAAGACTTAAAATGTTAACGTCAATCATCAAGCTTTGATTTTTAATTGTAACAATAACAGATACACAAGCGATTAATACACTAATACACTTCTTCAACCATGTACACCTTTACATGCAATAATGTTTTTATATCTGTATCTTTTCATGTAAAGCGCTTTGAGAATTCAGTTTTAAAGGCGCTATATAAAAATAAATTATTATTAATATAATGAATAGAACTGCAGGTTAGCTGTCTGTATATAATGACTTATATTTGATTGTAACTTTACCTTAATTTGATCGTATTGCAATGATGTGCACATTTTGTAAAGTAAACAATAAATATTGTAAAAAGTGCAACACTAAAAAACTTGAATTGAATTACATAAAGATTAAGGTTTTATTATTAAAATCACATACTCTATAAACAAAACATTATGCAAAATTATTAATAACTTTTTTCCCTCTTGAACACACAAAGAAAAGTTCAACACGAAAAAAGCTCAAGGTTTGGAACAAGTGGAAGGGATTTTCATTTTTGGGTGAACTTAACGCTCAATTACCGCAAAGCGTGATTTGTAAATTTGCACCAAAACATAGCAGACCACAGACTCTAATGCCAGCAACTCTTCCTTCCATGAGCCATTGAAAACATTGGCCTGTGACCCACCAGAAGCATTTCTGAAAGCGGCTCCCAAATATGGCCAGAAGACGTATACGTTTGTGTTCAGAGCAGACCACACACACACTAATGTGATAAATCCATCACCGCTGATGTCTGTCAAAATACTGCCTCGTGGGACTTTGATGATAACACCCAGAACTGGAATAAACAGACCTGGAACCCTCCTGATTCTCTACCTATAATATCATCATAGCCTGGGTTTCCATATACACAGAGGTTTTCTTCTTTGGCCCTGTTGTTTTCATAAAGCGTGCCTCTCCCAGCTTACAGGGCTTCAACGGCGCATATTTCAGCACCTCACGCAAAGTTTACAGTTTCTCTATATAAACACTGCTTAAACAGGTCAGTGTGGTCAGGATTAAGAGTCAATCCTTACTGCCTAGACGTGCCAAAGACCTATTTTTATTTTTTTTCTTTACAATATTCCAGATTAGAAATGTATCTGGTGGAAATAAGCCAGGATCAACACCTTTAAATAAAGCTTCTCGGTGATGACCTTGTTTCTGATATACACTCAAAACATGTTTGCCTTTGTTCAAACTACTTAAAAATGAGCTAAAATGACATGATTCCTGAGGTTTTTTTTTGTTTTGTTTTTTGAGACAACGTAATTGCTTAATGTTTAATCCACTTACATTCATAACAAACTAATAAGTTAAATTAATTCCTTCATGTTGTCCCAAAAAAAATTTGATTGTGTGGAACCAAAGACTATAGAATACACAACTCGTATAGTTTTGAACAGGGAAAAGTGTAATGGTCAACATAATGAATGAAGCCCCGTATAGCCATCGCTATTCACCTTATTCTCCGCCGACGAGTGGGCGCTGCTATTTGAATCTTTTTGGCTTGAGACTTCCGGTCTCATTCACTTCCATTCATTTTTTGACGTTAAAAACCTGCTCGTTACGTTGCTTGATGTTGCAATTTGATATTTTCTTATTATATTATTCTACTTGGTCTGTATAGTCATGCAAACATTTGTCTGTAGAGCAAGCAGTTTGACCATTTTCTGCCATTTATTATTCCTAGTCATTTCTCCCATAGGCGACTGAATCTGAAGTTCTAAGACAATCGTGATAACAAGCGCACTTCCGCATTTTAGAATAAGGTCAATAGACTGAAGCTGGATTTACACATGGTTTCTGCTACATTCATTCTTCCGTGGCGGGTCGCCACACCAAAATTCATCACATTACAGCTTCTTATTCAAAATATTCGATCGTTTTTTAAATATCGGGTTAAATAAATTAATTAATTTAAAAATAATAATAATAATAATAATAATAATTAAAAAAAAAAAAAAAAAAAAACGCACCGGAAACGTATTAAAAAGGTAATAGAATTATAACAGCGCAAACTTTTCTGTGACCATAATAGTGCTGTGCGTTCTGTTTAACACTTCAAGGTGACGTGCTGACTGACAGACTGGCTGACAGGTGTGTGAGGCCAGCAAACACGGCGTAGCTATCAGTTATGATGAACAGTTTCCATAATATACTTTATTTATAGATAAAGGTCTGTGGCTCTGCATATAATGACTTTATCTTGCTGGAGTTTATAGCCGTTTCACTTTACTTTAGGACGCATTAATGCCGCGGCCCGCTCCGCAAGTCTATCGGAGTTGGAATCCGTCTATCGGAGACATTCATAAATATTCCTAGCAAATCTAATAAACGTTGGAGACATACTCTGTACATAAACGCACTAAATCACACTTCAGCCACGTTTATTTGAGGACGTGCAAAAAAATCTGCAATTGAGCAGCGTATATTTGATGGCGCGCAAGAAGTTTTGTGCACGAACAGAGGAAATCGACGCTCAAGCAGAAATTGACATGCTTGTAGGCAATTACATGAATGCGATCTCGACTGAATACTGAAAACTTTAAGTCTCAATGACTGGTCCAGAACATGCATGAACTTTGTTTTCCAACTAAACAATGCATCTGAGATTCACAATAGCTCCTATCATACAGCAATGATGTGTCTTTTTACTTTGAATCATAGTTGCTTAATTGTTTGGATGCTAAAAAGATTTTTGGCAGTCGACTTTCTAGAAACTGTGAATCATTTTGACAGAAATGGGTCAGTTAGTTTCATAATTTCACGTTTAGAAAAGTGGGTGTTACGTTTTACAACAGAGCCAGGTGTTCAGAAGGAAAAAACAAAGAATGATATACATCTGACAAAGTTGTTTTAAGAGAAGAACGGTATTATTACGTTTTAATTAAATTCTGTATTCATTTGGAAAAGCATGCACCGAATGGAAGTGTCCAAGACCAGCAATGTGCATCAATCAAGTAAAAACATGGCCAATGTTCAGTGCTGACTTGCAAATAAATGAAGCGTAACTTCCTGTGGACTCAATCTTGCTCCATTGATCATCTGAGAGCACATTCAGGTGCAACACAAGACTCTGGTTCTTCTCTGCAGGACATCTGGATGCCATTTCACCTTTTCCTAAACTGCAGTATTAATCAGACATTCAACATGCCATTCGAAAGAATTAACAAGTTGATTTTGAGATTAACACTTGTCTGCAATCAAGCTTTCAGGTTCAATTCCAACTAATGTGACCACTACTGTATTTATTGAACAATTAGATGTCGTCTACTGGAAACAGAGGTTACTCTTGACCTTTTAATGGGAGTTTTACTGTATGTAGGGCTACAATGAACATTTATTTTGACAACTGATTAATATCTTTAATTCTTTAATTGAATAATCATTTCTGGATAAATAAAGTATTCAAATTATATAAGGAAAGATTTTCCAACTTTAGTTAAAACCACAAATACTGTATTTTTGTAATTTTATCTCACAATTTAGACATTCTTGCTTTCAAATCCAAATCTCACTGTTCTAAGTAGATATACAATACTTTTGAGAATTATTTTCGTCAATCTGTCAAACGGATTAGAAAACAATGAGCCTAACTGGCAGAATGAACAAAAATCACTGCAATCTTACAGTAATGATCTGAGAACTTGACCACTCTGATATATTTTACTACAGGGTTGTCTCGATAACGGAAGTCTGTTTTAATCGATACTGAAATTTTAAAAACATCCATTTCCCGCTAACATTTGAGCACTGTTAGGCACGTTCTTAAACAGCGCTGATTTGCCATTGTGTTCACATGCACAACAGAAATGACTGTGATTGGCCGTATAGGTCATCGGTTCACCAAACTCACTGCTGTTTACTGGGTACAGGGACACTGGAGCTCTTCAAAGTCATGTCGATCAGCTGGTTTGTCTATAAGCTGACATACGTGTGATCCGTTGATGAATCACGGCTTTAAAACGCTCCAGTGTCCCTATATCTGTGGTTACACTCAGTAAACAGTGGTGAGTTTGGTGAACTGATGACCTTCATGAACAACCACAGTCGTTTTTGTTGAGTATGTGAGCACAACGGTAAATCAGCGATGTTTAAGAATGCGCTCAACAGCGCTCAAATGTTAGCGAGAAATTGACTTTTCTGTATTGATTGGTACACAACTCAGACATTCTCGCTTTCAAATCCAAATCTAAGTCTCACTATTACAATAATTAATAAATAACTATAATTATAATATACAATACTTTTGAGAATTATTTTCATCAATCTGTCAAACGGATTACAAAATAATAAATTAACAATTCTTTTTAAATTATAATAAATAAATAAATATGCACATATAAAGACACAAACACATAATGTACAATATATACACACAGGGGCATCTATTCCACTGGGGACAATTCCACCAATGAAAATCCTGATTGAAACTTACACGAATAAATTACATATATTCTCTATTATTTACAATGATGAAAATTACTTGTGCTGCATTATTATCGACAAAAAAATAATCTGAAACTACTTGTATACAGAAGAACTTACAGTTCAAAATTATTAGCCCCCCTGTTTGTTTTATTTCTCAATTTCTGTTTAACGAAGAGAAGATTTGTTTCAACACATTTCTAAACATAATAGTTTTAATAACTCATTTCCAATAATGGGGCACATGCCTAATAATTCTGACTTCAACTGTATATATGAGCAATTCTATGCAAATGTCAACCTTGCCAAGAAATTATTATTTTTTCGCCAAAATAGCGGAATGATTTCTGCAAAAATGTCTCTAATAATGTTTTAAAACAATTATATTTGGTTTACCAAGGTCACTCAAGTGCAAATTTCACATCTGCCACATCTATAACGCAAAAATGTCACATCCAAAACGGAGCTTTTTTCTCATAAAACCAAAAATGTCAAATAAAATGAAATTAATCATTTTTGTTTTACAGAGAACCACCTTTTCTCCTTTTGATTATCATTATTTCTTTTGGGTTGTGCAGTTTAATTCACAGAATTTCTGCAAAGTGTTGTATACTATAAACTCACTAACTTTTTCGTCACATTCATGATGCATGTTTATTTTTCTCATTTAAAATGTAAAAAATGTTTACAGATTGATATTTTTCTGCTGCCATAACTCAGTGGTTAGTTGTTTTGGAAAACAGATAGTTAATATAATGTTAACACCTACATGTATCTAATTTATGTTTTGAGATTTTACAGCAAATATCACATCCATAATGCTGGAATTGCTCATATCCAAACCATAAAATGCAATTTATGCACAATTAAATTCATATTATGTTACTGAACATTTCAGTGATTTTTTTAAAAAGTTTCATCCAAGAGTATATAAAAAAAAGCAAAAAATTAAAATGTAAAATATCACTCCATTATCTCTGTGACTGCCACATAGGTATGTGCCTATATAAGATTCTGACGGTATGATAACCCTGGGTATAAATATCACGATATCCTGGTATTGAGATCACTGCTCTAAAATATATTCTTTTAAAATGCCTGAGTAAAAATACAAAACCTTTTTCCCCTTTGTACACAATATAGTTTAATTTGAGAAACATTTATAATATTTTGGAGCAGTAAAATATAATCAGGCTAAATAATTGACATGAAATATTGACTTCTGCTGCCTTCATTTTTTTCAAAAATACTCATTTCTTTACAATTTAAAAGGGCATCTTTGGATATCTTTTCTGCTGGAGATACTGTTTTTCTAAAAATTTCTAAAAAATATATATATAAATTAAAAAAATCTTACTCACACCTTCGGAACAGTATAGCAGATAATTTTGACGGTTTTAAAACTTTTACAAACCGCGGTATACCATGAAAACTGTTATCATCCCATGCCTACTGCCACAGCATGTCTCTCCAATAGCAACTTCAACCAGAAAAAACGAAGACATTTTGTAGGAAACAAGGCTTCAGAATAAATCTGCAATGAGACCTGTGAGATGGTGTGTTGGAGCTCAACTGATTTAGTGTGGCTTTTTTAACGGGTGTGAACTCTGTGAAAGCTGCCAGACCTTACAGCTGCTGAACTCCACCCTCCAGACAGACTTTCAACAATACCTGCTAAATAAACAGACCATGGCCAGCACAACCGATGCCGTTTGGTCCATGTTTACAAGTGGTATAAAAGGGATAGTTCAACCAAAGAGTGAAAAATCTGACATCAGTTACTCATCCTCCTCCATCCACCCCTCATGCAGGGGTTTTTTACTCATTGCCTGCCGACACAGCTGGAAAAAATCCTAGAGGAAACACTGTAACCTATATTCAAGAATATAGAAATTTGTTTTCCATGACTTTTCCAAAACTGTGAGGGTTTTTCTGTTTTGCCAAACTTTTCCAGGCGTGGAGAATGCCATGTCAATATTCCATGACTTTTCCATGACCGTATGAACCCTGAGTAGAATACATTTTATGACACAATCAGCGCAACAACTATAAACCACCATGGGGAAATGTCAAAACGTTTTTTTCTGATTTTATTAAAGCATGTTAGGAGAAAAATCAACACTACAAAACGTTTTTAGACCCCTTTGGTTATTTTAAAGTGCAATCAGAACACATTTGGCCAACAAAAACTGTGTAAAATGCATACTTAGTTCAGGGGTGTCAAACTCTTTTTAGCTCAGGGACTATATGGAGGAAAATCTATTCCCAAGCAGGCCGGATTAGTAAAATCTTGGTATATATAACTTAAAAACAACAACTTCAGATAGTTTTTTTTTGTTTGTTTTAACATGATTAAGATTAAACTTAAAGCCGGAGCGTGAGGACAACACGATCTCACAGAAATTCGTAACTTTTTGATTTAGTTGCCAATTCATATGGATTCATACATACAGAGACTTTACGCATAGTTTGTGAATGAACAAACTTACGTGTTGCCTACTAGTTGCAGACGCAATCATGAGGCTGTTTTTGCATGTCCATGACAAGTAATCCATGACAGAACTGGAAAAAGTGCATTACTTCGATCATTTTAATATAGCATATTAATAATGAAATCCAAAAATTATAGCATTATATTGAGTTAATTTTAATTTTAATATTGAGTAAAGTTAATTTCGTGGCCCACCTGTAGGATTACTGAGGCCCACTAGTGAGAATCGGTTGAGAATACCTGCTTTATCAGATGAAATTAACTGTTTGAAGTTGCGTCATCCAGTGGACACAATTGGAACAGCAGCTTCTTTAATTGAAAAACTGCAGCTCATTTTCATACTTGACAAAATCATCTTGCGGGCCGGATTAAACCTGTTAGCTGGTCTGATTAGGTCTGCTGGCCATCGGTGTGAAACCCCTGCTCTAGTTTAATTAGAAAAAAATACTACCAATAAAAATAAATAAATATATTTCTGCTTGCACTAAAATACACAACACTTGTCGGCGCCAATAGCCTAGTGGTTAGTGCAGACACATAGCACTCACGGCGACCTGAGTTTGATTCCCGGCTCGAGGTTCTTTGCCGATCCTTCCCCTATCTCTGCTTCCCACATTTCCTGTCTGTAAAAATCTCCACTGTCCTATCCCAATAAAGGTGAAAACCCCTAGAAAATAATTATTAAAAAAAATACACGACACTAAGTCACATACAACCCTCAGCATAAACAAAATAATAAATAAATAAAAATAAGGGCCTAAAATTTCCTAGAGAGTTTGTAAGTCCTGATGTCTGCATCTTCAGCAAAACATTTTCTTTGAGTGAAACCGGATCTTCAACACGCTCTTGTGTTTTTCCTGTGGGGGTTCAGACTGATTCTGTGTGTTTGCAGAGTTTCCCAGCAGCTTAACATCTACATGCTCTGAACGAGGACTTGACTCCCGGGGGCCACAAACGTCAAATTATTTGCAGGCTGGCAAACTGGACAAAGACCACAGCTGTGTTGTGTTTCCTCACAGCACAGACAGCCAATCAGTGGCCTTAAATCAACAAAGTAGGAGGGACTTACTGATGCCTTACACCTGCATTAGATTAAACTAATTGGCACAGGTGTGGAAGGACGAATGGGCAGGATTTTCACATTTTATCATCTGACAGTGGTTAAAAATATAGTCCATTTAGTACACTATCCAGACGCTTCCAGATACAATGCTCTATTTTAACACAAATCCTCAAAAGCATGACATGGATCCTATTTATAATATTCACCACTATTAAGAATTAATGATCCCGTGTGCAACAATAACTGTGTTTTGTTCAAATACATAATTTTTTAACTAGGATCTTACATTCATGGGATTTACAGTTAAGGGTATGTCATTTCCATGTACTAAACTCTTAATATGCAGCTAGGTAAACCTAGATTTTCAGTATATGGCATATTTAATGTATTTTCTCCATTATTAGCAGTATGCAAATTTACTAAAAACAATAATAATTATGTTTTCATTAGTGCTGTCAAAATTAGTGCATTGACGCATGCGATAAATTTGAAATATTTAACGCGTAAAAAAAAATTACGCAATTAACGCAGTCGCAGGTTTTTTTTGTTTTTTTTTTTTACTTTCTGTTGTGGTGGACATGTTTAACAAGCAAAGAAATATGGATAAGACCAAGGAAGCACTTTTTGAAGTTTCAGTATAAAACAACTAATGTCGCGTCACCAGGCTCTCCATGCGTGTTGAATCTGACGGGAGTCGCTCTGGCGCGCTGTGTGTGTGTGTCTGTCTGTGTGTATGTCTGTGTCAGGGGTTGAATGAGCGACGTATCGAGACGTACCTAAAGAGCGGTGGGGCTGAGTTGCGCGCGACGTACCTGAAGAGCTAGGAGGGATGCGGTGGAGAGGGGTGTGCAACGTATTTAAGGACCAGGCGGGAGACGCGCAATTTCCGGGAGATTATCATTAATTTGCGGGCATCCGGGAGTCTCTGTGCATTTGCGGGACAACTGGACTGGACTTGGGATGTCTGGACTGGACTGTCTTAGCAAATAGATGATTATAAAGGAGGACTGAGCAAAATTGTTTCTACTTTATAATTAATGTTCTCAACTCATAGCAATACAACTTTACAATGAGTGTAATTGTTTGTATGCAATTCTTTATTATTATTATGATTATTATGATTATGATTATGATTATGATTATGATTATGATTATTATGTTCCATTTTTCCATATCTGCAATTCCTGTATTTTGGCATTTTTTTGCAGTCCATTTAGAATCCAACTTGGAAATAATTTTTTTCTTTATTGGTATTGATTGTTTTGAAATTCAAATGGCATTAACATGCCTGTGTTTTTATTTCTGCAATAAATATGGCTGTCAAGCCAGGATCTTGATGGTTCATTGTGGGTATGTTGTTTACATAAAGAAATCTGTTATAAGTTAAACAAAAATTCTAACAAATAATTATATTTTGAATAGTTTTTGTCTTGCATTTACATTAATTATACATTTGAATAGCCAAAATTACAAGTTTCAGTTTTTTAAATGTGATTAATCGAGATTAATTAAAAAAAAAAAAAGTGTGATTAATTAATTAACTTTTTTAATCGATTGACAGCACTAGTTTTCATATGTCAGACCTATTCATAAACTAATCTGAGAAGAGAATTGTTCTGGTTCTGATTCTAAACAACAAGGCAACGTCTGCACAATTCAGCAGAAACGAAGGAAAATGATAAATTGCAAACAAGCCAGATGTGCTGTGCTTATTTGTAGAGCTGGAAAAACTGCAAACAAAGCAGTTCAATATCAATACTATTACAAAAAAATGCTACTAAATGAAGAAATCTTAGAATGGACAACTCAATACACATTTTCTTAAAATGGCCTTAAATGAATCCAGACTGATTCTCCTTGGAGAGACATCCCGAGCTGACTGAACTTTAAGGAAAAAAGGACATGCCCCTTGGGAAGCACTATAGTAAGGTATTAGGTATCAACAAGCCTAAGAACACATAGTGCGGAGGATTTTATTTGGACGTGTGGATAATGGAGCGCTTCATTCCAACTCCTTAGATCCTGAAGTGTCTCTGACAGGGAAAGTGAAGTATAAAAACTACAGTTCAAGTGGCAAACTTTTGGACTTAAGGAGTGTCCACTTCAGAGCATATTCTGGCCAAGAATTGGTCATGGGAAGAGGTAATCTGACCGACATCAAGCCACAACCACAAAAACAGACTGCAGTTTAACAAAGTGGCAGTTCAGAAATCCCATTTTATTCAAAATTACTAAAGATCCTGAACAAACATACACCTACTAACAAAGCATTGTTTTCATCTTGGTTCTTGCACTTTAAATTAAACCTTACACACTTCCGGCCACTTTATTAGGTACACCATATATATATATATATATATATATATATATATATATATATATATATATATATATACACACACTGCACTAACCACCCTTTTGCCTTTAGAACTGCCTTAATCCTTTGTGGCATAGATTCAACAAGTAGTGGAATAATTCCTCATGATAGCATCACGCAGTTGCTGCAGATTTGTTGGCTACACATCCATCATGCCCGTTCCACCACATCCCAAAACTGCTCTATTGGATTGAGATCTGGTGACTGTGGAGGCCATTTGAGTACAGTGAACTCATTGTCATGTTCAGAAAACCAGTCTGAGATGATTCACGCTTTATGATATGGCATGTTATCCTGCTGGAAGTAGCCATCAGAAGATGGAGACGATGCGGTCATAAAGAGATAGATGTGGTCAGCAGCAATACTCAGGTAGGCTGTGGCATTGACACGGTGCTTAATTGGTACTAACAGGCTTAAAGTGTGCCAAGAACATATCCCACACACCATTACACCACTACCACCAGCCTGAACGGTTGAAACAAGAAAAGTGGATCCATGCTTTCATGACACCAAATTCTGACCCAACAATCCAAATGTCGCAGCAGAAATTGAGACTCATCAGACCAGGCAACGTTTTTCCAATCTTCTATTGTCCAATTGTGGTGACCCTGTGCGAATTGTAGCCTCGGTTTTCTGTTCTTAGCTGACAGTAGTGGCACCCAATGTGGTCTTCTACTGCAGTAACCCATCCGCCTCCAGGTTTGATTTGTTATTTATTCAGAGATGCTTTTCTGCAGACCTCGATTGTAACGTGTGCTTATTTGAGTTACTGTTGCCTTTCTATTAGCTCGAGGCCTTTTTCCTCTGACCTCTGGCATCAACAAGGCATAAGCGCCCACAGAACTGCCACTCACTGGATATTTCCTCTTTTTCAGGCGATTCTCTGTAAACCCTAGAGATGGTTGTGCATGAAAATCCCAGTAGATCAGCAGTTTCTGAAATCTTCAAACCAGCCCGTCTGGCACCAACAACCTTTCACCTTTCTTCCCTATCCTGATGCTAAGTTTGAACAGCATCAGATCGTCTTGACCATGCCTAAATGCATTGAATTGCTGCCATGTGATTAGAAATTTGCTTCAACGATTAGTTAGACAGGAGTACCTAATAAAGTGGCTGGTGAATGTGTGTCTTTTGGTCAGAATGTGTATGTATTTCTTTTTTTCACAACCATGCATTTACATATTCTGGATGTTTTTTCTTAGAATTGGGACTTCTGGCAATCCTTGGTTATATAATCTCACATTTTTGAGTGTATCGCAAGCTTACCACAAGCTGTTACCTTGCAAGCTGTTAACATGTAATTGTAGGTTTATAATCACATAAATTTCAAGACAACAATGTTTTCCATAAGGTTAAAACAGTATTATTTTAACTGTTTAACAATTCAATACATCCAAGTTTATAAACTTCTTTAAAATATAAACCACTCCAAATGCTTTTAGAGATTTATTTTACAGATTCTAGTACCCAATGGCCTCTAAAATTAAAATAAATTATTAATTATTTTTATCAGGCTGGTTTCTCACTCAAACGATTACATTTTCCAGTAATTCTGATAAAAGCTTTCACACTCCGACAAGGAGCCAGTTTAAATGGAATTTTCCAATTTCTATGGTTCATAGGTGAATTCTTTTTAATATCCGCGTCTTTTCTAGATGTGAGTAGATCTGCACCGTCAACTATTCCACAATCCTACCATAATAAAAGGTTTTTATTTTGGGAAATGTGAAAAGTGCATGAGCAGACGAAATAATGGTTGGTGGAAAATGATGTAGAAATCAAAACACTACATGAGGTGAAGCGAGAGGTTTGAAATGTGTTATTTTAGGAAGACGGGGCATAGAAAGTGCAAGAAGTCAAGACAGTTATGGGCTGCTGTATAAAGAAATGGAGAACGAGGAGATCCAGGGAGTCTTTTTGGACCTGTAGTCTCTGAAAGAGAAGCCCAATTCATCATGTGTGAAGTGCAGCTCTCCGTTAACACCCTGAACGATTAAGCGAGCAGACATGAGATGTCCTGGGGAGCTAAAAACTAACAGAGTCTGGAAAAATCATTCATTGATCCTTGAACCTCTTATTCCTGTTTCATCGCCAACGAATAATGCACCTCAGACATTATGGCCATCTCGAAGTGTCTTGGCCGGAATGATGGGAGTTGCAAGTGCCAAGACAGTAATGATCAATTTGCTCTGCACTTTGGGATTTCTGTTGTGGGACTAAAGAGTGTTTGGTGCTGACAGTCTCATCTGATTGAGCATTTACACTTCCAGTCAGTCCCAAAGAAATGCATTTATTGCTGTAAAATGATCGAATTAAAGGGGCCTCGGCAGTGAGGCGCAGATATTTTCAGAATGGAATGTCTCATCCAATCTCAATCTCACTGAACTCTGGTACAAGAATGCACATGCTGTCCAGAACATTTCTATATGGCCCTTGTTTTTAATACAGGACATTTGAAACATTTTTCAGCTGAGACAGGTCATGGGAAAGGTTGAACAGATGGATGCAAATGGCTGCAAGCATACATTTTGCAATGAATGGATGAATGCATTGCGATGGATGCATGGACACATAGTAATGGATGGATTGATGAATTAATATATGCATAGCCATGAATGAATGCACCCATTTATACATAGAGTGGTGGATAAATGCATGGGTGTATGCATATTGATGGATGGATGCATGTGTGTTTGCATAGTGATGGATGAATGCATGCATGTATAATTAGCGATGGATGAATGGATTGATGCATGCGTGTATGCATAGCGATGGATGGTTGCATGGATGCATAGTGATGGACATATGCATAGCTATGGATGGATGAATTGATTTATGGATAAATGGATGGATTTAGAAATGTATAGCAATGGGTGGATGGATGGATTGATGCAAAGCGATGGATGGATGGATGGATGGATGGATGGAAAGCAATGGATGGATGGATGCATGGATGCAAAGCGATGGATGGATGGATGCAAAGGGATAGATGGATGGATGCCAAGAGATGGATGGATGGATGGATGGATAGATGGATGGATGGATGAATAAATGAATGGATGGATGCAAAGTAATGGATGGATGGATGCAAAGCGATGGATAGATGGATGGAGCGCAGCAAAGCAACGAATGGATGCCAAGTGATGGATGGATGCAAAGCAATGCATGGAAGGATGCAAAGCTTTGGATGGATAGATGGATGGATGCACAGCAAAGCGATTGATGGATGCAAAGCGATAGACGAATGGATGAATGCAAAGCCATGGATGGGTGAATGGATGGATGCAAAGCTATGGATGGATAGATGGATGAATGAATACATAGCAAAGCGATGGATGGTAGCACTGCGATGAGTGGATGGACGAATGCACTGATACATTGCAATGAGTGGATGGATGAAGGGAAGCATTGGGTTAAATGGGTGGATGGATACATGGATGCATTGGTTGAATAGATGGATGGATGGATGGATGGATGGATGGATGGATGGATGGATGGATGGATGGATGCATTGCTATGGATGGATACTGTAATTTATGGACAGATGAATGGATGGATGGATGCATAGTGACTGATGGATGGATGCGTTGTGATGGATCTGTGGTGTTCTGCACAGGTGCATAAGTGCTGCATGTAGTGCTGAAAGAGCAAAAAAACAAGGTGAAACTGGGATGCAGGAAATGAGGAGGGGCAATAATGAGGCACTTTGCTATCTGAGTCACTCTGACTGTACACTAATGCTTTTATAGTGCGTCTCTCAGATGTATATCTGCACAAAGACAAGCCTGTAATTAACCAACCAGAGTCACTGTCTGACGCAAGCAGACTCCACTTTTATTGCTGCTGTCCCATTCTCATGAACAGGGCGATTGACTGATAACTAAAAAAAAGAAAAGGGCGATTCAAGAGGGCAGGCAGATAAAAAGGCTTGGAGCCTCTTCTTGCCTTACTTTGAGAGGGGCAAGAACCTTTCTGTTTGATGTGGCTTGTCCTCCATATTAGTGCAAGTTCCCGTATCACGCTCCCGATCAAATAAGGGCACTGCACTTAAAAGAACTTTCATATTACCGGCTGCTCCTCAAACCCTTGATAAGATCAAGGCATCACAACAGTAATAGCCTTGGAAACAATGGACGATTTTCAAATCTTTACCAATTTTGAAACCATGATTGACTCTACTGGAATGTGTCCTGGTTTGCAGTGAAAAGGCAGTTAAGATGAGAGTTAACTGTTTGTCGATGCCATGTTTTATTAAAAAATAGCTTGCTCTCATTGGGTACTACAAGTATCCAGTTGGAGGAAGCCTGATTGTGTTAAAACTATATCAAACATTTTAGATTATTACAGTTTGGTTGTGGCGAGGAGGCTCTGGCTCAGGAGCAAAAGAATAATTGTAATGACCTCCCACTACTGAAGGTTTAATTCTGACCAAAATTCAGCTTCAACAAACCCCAATCACTGGGGGCTGCAAAATGGGCCCCAAATCTTTAAATGTATGACCAGTCTACCACAACCAGACAAATCATAACAGTAAGAACATGAGAACATGTACATAATGTTAGAGAAGATTTAGAGATTTCAAAATGCATAAAAAGAAATATGAAAAAAATCTGGTTTTCCACAAAACTGGTAAAAACACTTAAAATCAAGCAGCAATTCTGCATATTAGAATGATTTATAAAAGACACTGGAGTAATTATCCACAAAAATCAAGCTTTTCAAGGTGGCACGGTGGCCACTGGTTCGAGTCCCGGCTGGGTATATTTTTAAACAGTGATACAAGTTTAACTCTTTATAACAGCTCGTTAATGCACATTTCTAATCAGCCAATCACATGGCAGCAAATCAACGCATTTAGGCATGTAGACATGGTCAAGACGATCTGCTGCAGGTCAAACTGAGCATCAGAATGGAGAAGAAAGGAGATTTAAGTGACTTTGAATGTGGTATAGTTGTTGGTGCCAGACGCGCTTGTCTGAGTATTTCAGAAACTGCTGATCTACTGGGATTTTCACGCACAACCATCTCTCGGGCTTACAGAGAATGGTCCGAAAAAGAGAAAATATCCAGTGAGCGGCAGTTCTGTGGGTGCAAATGCCTTGTTGATGCCAGAGGTCAGAGGAAAATGGCCAGACTGGTTTGAGCTAATAGAAAGGCAACAGTAACTCAAATAAGCACTCGTTACAACTGAGGTCTGCAGAAGAGCATCTCTGATCACACAACACATCGAACTTTGAGGTGGATGGGCTACAGCAGCACAACCACAACGGGTGACACTCCTGTCAGCTAAGAACAGGAAACTAAGGCTACAGTTCGCACAGGCTCACCACAGGATGTGACATTCTAATGGTAGGGTCAGAATTTGGTATCAACAACATGTTAGCATGAATCCATCCTGCCTTGTATCAATGGTTCAGGCTGGTGGTGGTGGTGTTATAGTGTGGGGCATATTTTTGGCACACTTTGGACCCATTAATATAAATTGAACATCAAGTCAACACCACAGCCTACCTGAGTCAGTCTTGTTGCTGACCATGTCCATCCCTTTATGAACACAGTGTACACATCTTCTGATGGCTACTTCCAGCAGGATAACGCACAGTGTCATAAAGCGTGAATCATCTCAGACTGGTTTTTAGTCTTTTTGATATGTTTCACTGTTAGTTTTACTTTTTATTTTATTTCATCATCTGTCCAGTCTCTTCTGTAATGGTCTATGTCCGTCTGACTCTTTTTTTTTTTTAAACAATATCTAAAACCATTAGGATCGTATCTAAACCCTTAAGTATAAAAAATGTTAAGCAGTATAAAAAAAAAAAACAGTGCATTGTGTCAACACAAATTTGGGTAATAAGGAACAAACCCAATCGGTGGATTAATGTTAAATTAATATTTTAATAAAAAAAAAAAACATTTTATCCATTTTTAATTAATTTTGTTGACTTTACACATAAAAACCAATGGTGGTTTGTGAGTTTGAAGGTCATATTTGTTAACTGAGCAGAATGTGATTTGGGAAAACTGCAGATATTTTATTCTAAACCCTTTTTTTTAAGCTTATGGGCTTCTAGTTGTCAGATCAACGTTTACAGTATTTTTTTCTTTATTCTTTGTGAAGCTTGTCAACATAAATTACCATCCACTTGTGCTGATTGGAAAATAACAGCTCACGTATTTCGCTTTTATCGAATAAAGAAAATAATACCGGGGTTGGGAATGAAAAAAATGCAAGTAAAAGGATGAATTTTTTTTATTTTTGAGTGAACTATTCTTTTAAACTTCTAACACGAGTCGCTGCAGTTGGAGTGGGATGGACAACAAAAGCCAAATCTTAAATAGGGGCCCTTTTGCAAACCTTCATCATCTGGTCTTTATTAATACGGCAAAAGCCTCCAACTGTGCTCAAAGAACACTGTGTGAGGCGGCTTATACGTCTAGACCAGGCAAAGCAGATCCATTTACAACCGCTGACCACCAATCTTTAGGTTAAACCTCCACCCTGGGAACTTTTCAGGAAAAAAATATGGGAAGATTTGGGCATTTGTGCATGTTTGTCCTGATTTCAATCAGAGAGAGAGGAAGTGTAAACATCATGACATCAAACGCTCAAGAGGGAAAGTTAGAGCGAGAGAGAGAGAGAGAGAGCTCATAACGTAAGCCATGAATGATTGCGCAGGCGGAGAAATTAAACGCAGATGTCATTGTGTACACGTTCAATAAATACGGGCACATTTGGGTTTCGCTGCCTGTGTTCCATTAAGGCACAAACTTCAGGCCATCTTATTGATAAAGTGACCAAACATTCCTTCACTTTCTAGAAGGATCTCATTAGTGGTGTTTGTAGAACTACACTGAAAGCTTCAATTACTTTGACTTGTTACACCAGGGCTGGTCGATATGACCTAAAATCGAAACCTCAATCCTACATTATATTGGTTTTAATTATTGATTTACTCATAGGGTGCAGTATGTAAGTTTGACACCCAGTGGACACCCAAACTTCGCTTCTTCCTCTGACGAGTCCATGCAAGCGCAGGTTGCCAGATTGATGTGTGTGCTATCAAGCCTAAAGGCTGATGTAAGGCAGATTTCAACCATTTTCTAACTAAAAGCAAATGCACATGACAGAAGACATTTTCCATACTAAAAGGAGTTTTCTTGCTAACCGACTGCTGAAATTTCTATTATAGAAACGGCTTTTCTGGTGAATAATAGGATATACTGATCACCTCAGGTACACCTCATGTGCTTTATTCAGTGCTAAATGCTAATGATGCGAGTTTGAATGCCATTTCACATGAGATTTATTGCCATACTACTGAAAGCAGCAGCAGATAGTTCACCTCAGATCTTGAAAATGAATCAACCGTTTGAAATTGAACTCTAGAACTGTAACTCAATGAAAGCCAACACATATCAGTGATTCAGCATGTACATTGTGTTAATGGTTTAGTATGTATTAATTAAATTATAAACCTTACCATTTTGTTGAGAGTGCAGTGAGTGCACTATTCTGTGCTTCTGAATGGCTGTATTTAAATTGCTATCATGTTTTGTCTGGTGTAAACAGCCAAATTGCTGATCCCTCTCTTCACGTAGCGTGTTGTTAGGATACGGGGTAAAAATATCAGCCTGATATTGGAAAAAACATACATTGTGATATTTAGATTTTCTGCTATTTATATTGCAATATTTTACAAGATATCTTAAATAACTGTATTAAGTTTTTTTTAATTGTTTGGGAATATTTTGTAAGGGAGTGCATCTGCAATAAACTAATTGCAAGCATAGATAAATACAGTAGAGCAAATACATGAATAAAGCAGTTTACCAGTATTCGGTAACAGCAATTATCAAATGTATAATAAAGCTGTATAGTTTTCATTGTATAAATAATTGAACCCAATGCATCTTTGTTAAAGCTTCAAATGTGAATCCCAATTGCTTCAAACCCACTTACAATGTTTACATAGATCTACAATTCATAAACTTTCACTTTTTTACGGTTACACTGAAATGACTCCAAAATTTTCATGTGTTCTGAAGTACCTGGCCAACTGCACATCCAGTGGTGTGAATTTTGCGGATTATACGTGTGAATTTAGCGATATCGATGCTAAAATTATATAATATACAGCCCTTTTGTAATGTTATAGGTCATTTTAAAATAAAAATGACTATTGCTAGCAGGGCTTGACATTAACACCCGCCAAATGCAGGTAGATTTCACCTCTGGCGGGTTAGACAGACACCCCCACTAGCCACTTTGGCAGGTTGAAAATAATATTTCAATTAGAGCTACCTCAACCCCAAAGATTCGAATTTTAATTTAACCGTTTGACAATATGCGTGCAAATGTGCTCTTAGAATCGAGAAGCAGCACGATTGATAACTGTTCGCGCGAGCAAAAGAAAGCAAGTGAACACCGAATGGGAGGATTATCAGGCGCATGGTGAGACGGAGGTGATCTTTGCTCACTGACGTTATGAGTGAGGGACAGCCGATGTAATACGCGTGAGTGCTTTAAAGCTCACGTTACCTTGTGCAAAACAACCGTGCCTGCCACTGCCTGGGACTGGTGCGATCTTTTCTCTTTGAAAAGAGTGGAAAAAGCAGTGCTCGTTCACCCACAGTCCTGCTGCTTTCAAGAGATCTACAGATTTTTTGCATGCAGCAGCTGTTGCCCCTTTCACTTTTACCATTCTTAAAAACAGATTATTACTGCACCTAAAATAGGGCCAGATTATTGCGGTAACCAAGTGCTCGTGATGATCCTTTCACTATCGTTTATGTTTTTCACCTGCTTTTTTTTTTTTAGCTTGCAGTTATTTTTGTTAATATGTTTTAATGAACATCCTTCATACGATAACATTGCTTTAATTGGAGATTAACTCTCCATTGATCTATTGTTACCTGATAATCTGGGACCTTTAGTCTGGACAAACTACTGCGGATAGTTTTAGATTGAATGAAGATTAGTTGTTTTTTTTTATAAAAAGTGTATGTATACAGCTATATTTAGCTTGGTTCAACACATTATTTAAAATTTGGTGTGGCTAGAGAAAAAAAAAAATGGTAAAAAATAACAAGGATGCATGTGGACATAACACAAAATATAAAAATTTGTCATTTTTAGCATGCCAAAGTGAAATTTATGCATATAAAATATTTTTTACCCAAAAACAAAATTGTGGCGAGTGGCTAGTAACGTTGGAAAACTACTAGGCACAGTGGCTGGTGATCAAAAATGTTTATGTCAAGCCCTGATTGCTACTAATAGTCTGTCAGGTCTCTGAATATTAGTTTATGAAGCATATGGGATGATTTGTATTTTTGGCTGGGTCCACAGTGCGAGCCTCTTCTGAAGAGTTTTGTAAAGGCTTTAATACTTGACGGGCTCAGCGATGTACTATTATTTGTAACAACAGGGGGCGACTCGGAGTAACTGACATGACGAAACAATGGGGAAATCAGCGAGTGGAGTTGCTAAATGAATGAATTTAGCTTAAATTAAAATGAATAGGTTGTGGATAATCTTAAAGGGCAATCATGAAAATTATTAGGCTGTTTTATTTATTCAAGGTAACTTCGTACTTGAATACAAAAAGCTTTTACACAATAAAAATAAAAAAACTTTTTACTTAAAAAGCATTAGACAACACGTGGACAAAATTAATGCATTGCTTTCCCTTAAAGCTTCAATGGAAACCTAGGGCGTACTCACACTATGTACAGTTGCCTCGAACCGGGCCAAAGCCCGCTTGTGCCCCCTCCCGTCTCCCCCGAAGACCCGCACTCACATTACAATCGGGCCTGGGCATGCTTACGTCATCGATACTGCGCTGTTCAGTAAGCGCTCTCGCTCAGCACAGTGGACATTTCTCTATTTATATCGCTTTAGTCCTTAGGGATGCGCTGAAACGCAGTCAGATATTTCACCGAACAGATCCGCCACTTTTGGCGCTCATAAACAATCATAAAGCCCTCGTGCTGCAGGAATTAGGAGGTCTGCTGAAGGTGCGCAGCTGTTGTGCAGTGAGGGGTTTGCGTATTTAATAAACTATGACAGTTTGTGTTCACTGAACAGTAAGAATGATTAATAAATCCATTTGAAACAGCCCCTTAAAAGTCACGTCTCGCTTTTAGTTTTGGGCTCAGGCGCGTTTTGCACTCGCACACAAGCGTACCGTGCCAAAGCCCAAGTGAAGCGCGCCCGATTCAGAGCACTCACACTTTTCAAACGATCCGGGAAAACGGGCCTGGGCAAGGTACGGATCGCATAGTGTAAGTAGGCACTTCCCTAGAGAACTTCACATCAGACAGTTGTTTTAGATTTCTAAAGGTGTTGAATGTGCAAATTTCCCGAGCCTGGCTGTACTTAACTCCAAGTCATGCATCTTTGGATAAGGTCAATTTGCAACTAAATAAACATTTCTTATTATTGTTAACACTTTTGTTGAAAACACTTGTGCTGCTGTACATTTTTTCATTCAAATGAACTGAATTAACTTAAAGAAATTGTATGTAAATGTAAAAGTCTTAACTGTCACTTTTGTAAAATGTTTCATCAGATATCAAGCGCCTGCACTGTGTTGGTATTTGCCTCTGATGCTATCAACAGACAGCTTAAAGCATCAACCTTATCATTAAGGTAGCTTTCAGATGGTAATTTTACCCCAGTGACTGGGTTAACACAACAATATCTATGCGGACCGGGCCAATTTGAGGTCATGTTTGTGAGTCAAACAATTAGGAGCAAAGTTAAAAACACAACTGCAAAAAAATGTGTCCAATCAAATAGATCTGCAAGACAGTCAAATGCACCGATCAATAAATGCAACCAATCACTTTCAGTCTTTTGGAGTTTGAAAGTTGGGGGGTGAAAAATCTGTTCACATTTAGCCTGTTTGGGAGAATTCAAATGAACTTCTGTTTTATTCAGATTATTTAGATAAATAGACTTGATCTTGGGCACAAATCTTAACAGTGTTGGACACGTGTATGAGGAGAGAGAGTCATAAAGAGGGCTGTGTCCAAGAGGCTATAGTCATCATGTCATGAATATGCATCAGAATGAGATCTTTCTTTGTTTGTAAAAAAAAATAATAATTATTGAATTTATTGTGCCAATTGACTCCTTTATATACAATCAAAAAACTATTTTTTAATGCTTGATCAGACTGCTTGTTTAAAACAAGCTGAAACAACACATTCATTCATTCACTTATTTTCTTCTGCTTTTCCGAGGCTAAATCGCTGGGACAGCAGTCTCAGGAAAGAACCCCAGACTTCCCTCTCCCCAGACAGTTCCTCCAGCTCCTCTAGGAGGGATCCCGAGGTGTTTCCAGGCCAGACGGGAGCATCATCCCAACAGAATGTCCTGGGACTTCCCTGAGGCCTCCTCCCGGTGGGGCATGCCTGGAACACCTCCATAGGTAGTCGTCCAGGAGACATCAGAAACCGATGCCAGAGCCACCTCAGTTGACTTCTCTCGATGTGGAGGAGCAGCGGCTCTACTTCGAGCTCCTCCCGGGTGACAAAGCTCCTTACCAATCTATAAGGATGCGCCCTGCCACCCTGCGAAGAAAACTCATTCCGAGATCTTGTCCTTTCAGTCATGAAAGCTCATGACCACAGGTGAGAGTAGGAACGTAGATAAACGTGACCGGTAAATCGAGAGCTTTGCCATTTGGCTCAGCTCTTTCACCACAACTGACTGGTACATCGATTGCATTACTGCTGCACCGATCCTCCCGTCAATCTCACATTCCATCCTTCCCTCACTCGTGAACAAATCCCCAAGATACTTGAACTGGGGTAAAGACTTTTCTCCAACCTAGAGATGCCAAGCCATCTTTTTTTCCGGTGGCGCACCCTGGCCTCAGAACACAAAACAACACATTCTTGAGACAATTTATTTGTGTTTGATCCATTTAAATCAGTATTCAAAACGTAACTTAATCTGTTTGGGCTGGGTCACCACAAAAAATGTGTTGGTGGAACTCCCTGGTTAGTGGATCTGTAATTTCCAGGATGCTTTGCGTGGGATTGCATTAAGAGGAAATAATGTTGCCAATAAAGGATACAGTATGTGTTTTATTTTAAGAAAAAGACTTGATCAGATGATTTAGAGGAGTTATGATTTAGGCTTTGAATTATCACTTCGCAAAAGAATAGTAGCCATGATTTTAATTTTGGCAGCTTTTTTAACAACAACAATGTTCGTAATTTACTCTATGAGCTATAGCTGTGCTAAAGCTAGCTCTGTGATCATCCTCAATCAACAACAAGTACTATTGAAGTATTTGTTAAAGGGTCACGAAACACCAAAACACATTTTTTGAGCTGTTGACAGTCGTATATGTGTCCCACACTGCTAAAAACACTATTAGGACACCTATATTTCACTAAAAAGTGTAAATTGGTTGTTTTTGCGTTATTTCAAGCAAATTCGTACTTCCGGTTTGAAACGAATTTTTGAAGCTGCGTCACGGTCATGACATAATATCGTGTATTCCAGCGTGCAGACTGGGCGTCTGTGCCAGAGTGTGTCTTATTACATCTTACAGTGTGATGCATTAATGCATGAGTAAGGCTTGGTTCAAACCAATCAGCGCGCTCTATTGTGCAACTTCATTAATATTCATTAGTGTCACAGTGTTTCAACGACAGAGACGCCACGTTGTGTTGGCAAAACAAGCTTGAAGTGTCGCTTTTATAGTTTGCTGCCGTTAAGTTTTGTTTTCATTTTCTCTCTGTGAGAGAGCAGCTGGCGTCACGTGTGGATTAACAGTGTACGCGACGCTCGACAACAATAACTTACGTGTCTAAGGAGGTTTATTGTTTACCTGAGAGCTGTTCTCATCTACGCTGAGATCTGGATTCGCTTGTAGTATTCTCTTCATAAGGACGCGGCTCTAGTTGCTGGTGATTGTCCTGTCTCTACAGATTTGGTAAGTGACCGACCAGTACTCTTTGTTTATTCAGTTTGCTCGTATCGAACTAAGTTAACTATTGCACCGAGTCACCGAGTGTAAACACGTTAGCATCACAACCAAACTTTAACCTCGTGTAGGGTTTTTACCGCATTTTGTGACCGGAATAACACACGTGGCTTTCTGACGCTACCTGCCGTGTGCATCTAAGTTTCCGGGAAATGCAGAGTTTTTTTTTCTCTCATTCGCCGTGCGGTATCAAACATTGCATGAAAAATACACGCTTAGAGCAGTTCCTCGAATCAAATATCTCGTTTGTCGCGAGGGGCATGAATGAATTCCCTGAATGAAAGAGCCAAACTGCAGTTAAAGTCCACCATTTAATAATTTGGCAAATAATTCGACTACAGATGTTCATGTAGGTTAAACACCATCACTTTCTCCTGTCTGTGTATTTTGACTCTGAAACCCGCGCGTGCCCAAATAGACACTCCCACACCATCCCACTTTAGTTCCTCCGACACTCCCCCCTAGACAGAGCTGGACACGCCCACTTTTCTGACTTTTTCCAAAGTAGAGGTGTGAAAACACCCTGCTGAAACGAGGGGGTTTCATGGCCCTTTAAGTTTGAACTGAAATATTCCAAATTAAGTGATTGAGATTAATTGGCAAAAGCAAACTGTGCTCAAGACGAGTTTAAATCGCAAATAAAAGTGATCTGAAATCACTGGTTTAAAATGGATTTTGTAATGGGATTTAATTTGAGAGTGGTCTGAATGCAGATCTGGTGCAGTGCAATCTGAGCTGCATCCAATGCTTTTTAATGCGCTCACCTAACCCCACCCCTAACCCAACCCGTCACAGTGGCGTCACTCGCTCTATTGAGTGCATTGTGTCTGACATTGCATCGCTGATTGATGCAATCTCAGCTTGCATCATAAAGGCTGCATCCAGATAATTTTTTGATTTGGCAAATTTTGTGTATATAATTGAAATAATTACAATTAGTTACACCAGTGATTGATTTTGAGTGCATTTAATTTTGACACTAAATACACAACTCAGTACACATAACAGGCCTGATGATTTTGGACTTAAGAGCTGATGCAATACTTTACACCATAAAAGCAGATCCTGTTTGTTTTGTTTTGTGTTTTAGCATTGTCTACTGTAAAGAATTTGCAGTGCCAAGCAAATCAAGACTAAAGGTTTATTAAAGGTGTTCGTATCAAAGGAACTGAACTATAACCGTGAACACCCTTAAAAGTCAAAGAAACCAAAAGCCGTTGCATGCCCCAGGTGTGTGTGTGATTGGTCCATACTAATCTTTCATCAAAATGTAATAATGTGCTCAACCGCTGCAATAACTTTTCTTTTTCCGACATGAATCCCTGGCTCTGCTTTTTTATGAAACGCCCTCTTTTCTCAACCCAGTCAAGTCACATTGAAGTTTTACAAGATAAAGGAACATAAAACACAAAAATGTTCCCAACAGGCGTAAATGTTTCCAATTGTTTCTCACCGAGTAAGATCGATGATGTTGCTGCACTGCTGAGATCTGACTGGCTGCATACACGCATACATAAACGCACACACTGAAATTTCCACACTATGGTACCCTGAAAGCACATCCCTTACAGTTATAATTCTGAAAGCTCCTTATTTTGTGATTAAAAACAAATGGGGCGACGCAGTGGCGCAGTAGGTAGTGCTGTCGCCTCACAGCAAGAAGATCGCTGCTTCATGCCTCGGCTGGTTCAGTTTGCATTTCTGTGTGGAGTTTGCATGTTCTCCCCGCGTTCGTGTGGGTTTCCTCTGGGTGCTCTGGTTTCCCCCACAGTCCAAAGACATGCGGTACAGGTAAATTGGGTAGGCTAAACTGTCTGTAGTGTATGACTGTGAATGAATGTGTATAGATGTTTCCCAGAGATGTGTTGCAGCCGGAAGGGCATCAGCTGCGTAAAACATTTGCTGGATAAGTTGGTGCTTCATTCAGCTGTGGCAACCTCAGATTAATAAAGGGACTAAGCCGAAAAGAAAATGAATTAATGAATGAATAAAACCAAATATGCACTGAAATTTTACAGTTCTCTTGGGTATACTGTAAAGTGAAAAACATTTGTAATGTATTTTTTAACAGTAGATTTCTGGCAACCACAGCTGTCAGTTTTTTACTGTACATTTTAAAGTTCTTTTAAGTATACCATAAAGTGAAAAACATTTTACCCTATTTTTAACAGTAAACTTTTGGCAACCACAGCTGTCAGTTTTTTACTGTGAATTTTACAGTTCTCTTGAGTATACTGTAAACTCAAAAAACTTTTCTACTGTATTTTTAACAGTAGTTTTCTTGCAACCACAGCTGACAGTTTTTTTACTGTGAATTTCACAGTTCTCTTAAGTATACCGTAGACTGAAAAACATGCCTACCGTAATTTTAACAGTAGATTTCGGGGAACCTCAACTGTGAGTTGTTCTACTGTAAATTTTACAGTTATTGCAACCGTAAACTTAATAACATTAATAACATTTTTACTATATTTTACAGTAAATTTCTAGAAACCACAGCTGCCAGTTTTTACCGTAAATGTAATTCACACCAGACGCGGAACGCGCGTCAAGCGCGAGTGATTTACATGTTAAGTCAATGCAAACGCGCGAATAGACGTCCTGCGGCGCGATACGCGCGGGGCGAATTGAGCGTTTGACGCGCTAACGAGTGTTTCGCGCAAATCTCTCGAGTTCGAAAATCTGAACTTCAGCGGACATTCGCGCTGCGTTAACCAATCAGAAGCTTGCTCTTGTGGGGGCGTGATTGTGATGTAGAACCTGTTGATGGTCTCCCGGGGGAAATCCTCCAGGCGACACCGACAACAAGTTATCAAACTAGGCTGGGCTCAGTCAGAAGCACCATTGAAAGCCTCCGTGATCCAGGTTCAGTTTCTGGAGGAGTTTATGAGCTCACAGAGCTGGATGCACCTCTGAAAGCATGTAGTGGACTCAAACACGACCCTAAACGTATCGACGCTGTTTTTCAGCCTTCATAAAGCCCATAACATTTAGTTATTTTCTTCATAAAATCCATGTTAGCATTTTAACAACGAAGCTACAGTCACTGGGCAGACAGAAGTCCTGCCCATCACGCGAATCCGCGTCTGTTCTGAAGTGAATTTGACACGCGAATGAAGCGGGGTTTGACGCGCGTATGAAGCAAGTAAACTCAAATGTTCACGCACCTATTTATGGGCGAATAGCGCGATTTATCCGCGCGTTCCGCGTCTGGTGTGAACACAGCATTATGGGTTGTTGTTTTTTTACAGTGCATCCTTTAGTTATAATTCCAAAAGTTCCTTATTTTAAGGATATTAAAAACAAACATTAACTCAAAAAAATTACATTTACTGTTTGTTTAAACTACTTATTAATAATGAGATGAAACAACAATTGTAGAGGTTCTTGGGGCAAATGAATAGTTTCATGTTCAATTCACTTTGATTTGTTAAAACTACTAAGTTAACTTAAATTCTTCATGTTGTCCCAACACAAATCGATTGTGTGGAACCCAGCATTTTTACAGCGTATGTGGCACAAATATTAGGAAACTGTGCTATGTTTTTAAAGTCACAAGGACTTAGATAAGCTTTGAATATTAGTTCGCTTCTAAGAAAAACTTGATCTCTTCATATGAAACACTGTTTTGGTATGCAGTGTATTCGAAACAACACGACTATTGAGACTTTAAGCAAAAACAGCTATAATGAAAATGACACTGTTGACCTCTACAGCTGTTTTCAAGACAGTCGACATCAAAACGAAAGGAGACAAATCTTCACAGGGTTGGAACACAGCCTATGTGTTTTAATTATGTAAAAAGAAAGCTAAAAAGTCCAAGAAGAAACTATACATCCCGATCCAAAAGAGCCAGCCGATGGCAGACCGTTACATACTTGTGGAAGTATGCGGTATTAAACATGAGGCAATGTCCTGTGACTGTTTATGAGGCAAATTAAAAACAGATTCCCCAGCGTTTCCTAGTGTATCATTAAAGACCCCAGCAGCTCAACAGCTCAACATGAAACAGCAATTTGCTGAAAATACACTTCCAGCTCTATCAGAGCAGGTATTAATCAAAATCAACGGCACAATATTACATTCAGACAACTACAGAAGAAGAAAAGAGAGTGGAAAGACTGAAACAATCACATCACTGTGCTGCATGAAAACCACACACACACACACACACACACGCACGCACACACATCTCCAAACTTTTACACAAAACCGATTTATACCTGTTATACGAATTCACACAAACACGTTTAATGACTTGTTCAACGTGTTGGTGAGAATCCAAGCTACACGGAAAGAATAACAACTTTGATTCATATCATTACTAGCTAAATAGTTCAGAAACTACTGGTTGGATACAGAATTTAAGAGGTCTGAAAATTGGAAACCTTACAATAAATGTGACGGTTTCATACAACCCTTTACGGCTGTTAACTCTGTCATCATTTATTTATGTCTTTACAGACTAGGAGAACTTTCTAACAGAAGTAAGTACACAAGCTTTGGAAGGACATGAGGGTGAATGCATAGTGGAAATGTTTTTGTCTTGTTTTTCTAGAGAGTACATCAGCCTTTTAAAGATGCAGATGTAAAGCACTTTGAACTACCATTGTGTATGAAATGTGCTATTTAAATAAACTTGCCTTGCCTTTTACTACATTAAAAGAAAAAATATAAATACAAAACAAAAGAGGGTTATATATGAATATAAAAGTACCAGAGCAAATTATTTAAATTACTTCCTAATAATATTGTTCAAAAACACTATAGTATTTTAAATACTGTATTTGCATTAAACTAACATTTCTTTTTTCATTTAAATGCACTTTGGCACATTTACAAAACAGTGAATAAATTTGAATACCAATTCTTGAATTCTTGATCAATTCTATCTTGAATACCAGGAGCACAGCATCAGAATTAACTAAGATATGTACTTTGAGGTATGGGCCTGCTTCGTAAATAATTCCTCTACAGTCATCTTTCCATCAAGCAAGTCTCCTGTGTCAGTCCAATGATTAATTGGCAACGTCAGCGAGAGGCGGCAGTAACTCACCAAAAAGTTTGTTTTGGACCATCGTAAAACCTAACAAGAAGTTGTATGTATAAGCATTTACAGAATATCAGAATCTACACTATAACTGTAACAATACTGTTTCAGAATAATTTTTCTTTTGAACCAAAACACATCAGATTTCAGTTCTGATATATTGTTTTTAGATATTGTTTATTATACACAAATGAGGCGAGGCAGTGGCGCAGTAGGTAGTGCTGTCACCTCACAGCAAGAAGGTCGCTGGTTCGAACCTCGGCTAAGTTGGCATTTCTGTGTGGAGTTTGCATGTTCTCCCTGCCTTAGCGTGGGTTTCCTCCGGGTGCTCCGGTTTCCCCCACAGTCCAAAGACATGCGGTACAGGTGAATTGGGTAGGCTAAATTGTCCGTAGTGTATGAGTGTGTGTGTGAATGTGTGTGTGTGGATGTTTCCCAGAAATGGGTTGCAGCCGGAAGGGCATCTGCTGCGTAAAAACTTGCTGGATAAGTTGGCGGTTCATTCCGCTGTGGCGACCCCTGATGAATAAAGGGACTAAGCCGACAAGAAAATGAATGAATGAATATCCACAAATGAAATCAGAATTATTAAACCTCCTTCGAATTTTTGTTTTCTTTTTTTTTTAAATATTTCCCAAATGATGTTTAACAGAGCAAGGAAATTTTCACAGTATGTCTGATAATATTTTTTCTTCTGGAGAAAGTCTTATTTGTTTTGTTTCAGCTAAAATAAATGCAGTTTTTAATTTTTTAAAAGACATTTTATGGTCAAAATTATTAGGCCCTTTATGCTATATTTTTTCGTTAATCTAGAGAACAAACCATCGTTATACAATAACTTGCCTAATAGATTTTTCCAATACCGTGCAGCCCTAGCTTGTAGGTAGATTTTTTTTCTTTCATTTTATTAATGGGGCGTCCTGTTTTTTACTGAACATATATGCAGAACTGTACCAAAAACCACAACATTAAACCATGATACAAACTGTACCATGAGCATTACACCCTTTGAAGACAATAAATATCACACACCCCTACTTTGCTTGGCTTTATAACTATTTAAACTAAAAAAATACTTGTCAGCACAGATTATGAAGTGAACGCTGAATTTCTGAATAAATTCCTTCCTGGCAGTGTAAAGCCAGCAGAACATGCCTTTGGGTTATTAGTATTTTTTCTTTCCCTTATCTAATTTAAAAGGCTCTGAGGATCAGTATCTGTGGGCTCCGTCACCTGAAGGAATGCGGTGAGCTGCGGTGAACACCTGCCGCAGCAGACGTCAATGAGGCCGCTCACTGTTGACGGATGCGTGATGAACCCGCATAACTGTAGGCTAGATCTAGCGCTGGCTGACGGCCATAATGCACTTCATTTCTCCAGCAAATACCATGGAAGCTTTGCTACAGATGCTTGATTCATGAAGGTGTACGGATTACAGACTTCAGCTTTATCAGGAGAGGCTAGCTTGATGTGCGTTTCTCTTGCAGTGGGAGAGGTCCAGGGAAGGACGTTTCTCAAATTCTTGTTAGTACGTAAGATCTGCAGGAATTACGGATGTCTTATTTAAGTGCCATTCAGAAAAATGAATGTTTTTGCACCATCAAACTCACAATGTGTGCTAAAACATTGTTGGATTCTGGGCCTATTGCATATTCAAAGACAAAGTAAAGTCTGATATTATATGCATTTATAGAGCACAACAAATTTCTACAAGTCATTGTTCTGTCCTTATGACTGCCCTATATATTTGGCTAATTTGTATGGGTTAGGGTTAGATACGCACAATATATCGGCAGTCATATCGTTATTGGCCGATAAAGGCTACTTTTAATGATATCGTTATCAGTCTGATGTCAAAATTAGGCCGATATCTTTAAGCAGATAATTACGTAATCATACAGAACTGCCTGCCTCCCGCATGCGTGGGTCGAGCTTGTTCAGTGCGCAGAGCTTACCTCACATTGTTTATTCCTCCAAAGTCCGTCCTTTATGTGGTATTGCTGTGCGTTAATAACACAGTAAGTGGCCATATTCCGTATCATTGTAGATATGTTTAATAGACTGTCATTTTGTAATTTGGTTTAAATTGCCTCAGGAAAAATATCACATGTGTAAACATAATTGCAGCAATGCACACGTGCTAAACAATTTGTTGGGTTGTTTGTAATCTAATATGATTATTTGTTATTATCAACGCATAGCTTGCCATGTGTTGTTTATGTAACCCGGATAACCCAGGTTACTAGTTGTTACTACACAGCAATAGAAAAAATAGAAATACCCTTATAAATATGAGAAAAAACACTGGCAGAATACTCGATTAAATAATATACATTAAAATTATTTATTTATATAAATAATTTATAAAAGAGTATTATACAGCATTCAAGGGAGTAGTGCTTTAGAATGACATCATCGTGCCTTACACTTTAGCAGCAGATCAGCTTTCCAAACAATAACAAATCTCGCTTGTCTGTTAGTTTGTGTTTACTGTTGCTATGGTGATTTAGTGTTTGCAAGGGAGTGAGAGAAGTAAGTTGTTATTGTATTATCAGTAGAAAATTATTAGATTTATATCTTTTAATGTTCTAAATTCGTATTAACTGTGCAATTTTACCATTAATAAGATGCTGCAATGATTTATGTAATATATTTTTGATTAAGGATTGAGAGAAAAAGCGTCATTTGTATATGAGAGTGAAATCTGCACACGAGTGCCACCTGGAGTTTTCCTGGGTTTTCGCTTTGATTTTGAGTGATTTCCTTGGTGAGTTTGTGTTTATTTTTGTTTTCATTTTAACATGATTTCAAGTAGTGTCAAAAATGTGTGTATATATGTTAAGTAAATGTGCATATGAAGCGTGTACATATGAGATTTATTGTTAAAGACATTCTATTAATTTATATTTGCCTTGTGTTTTGCAAGGCTGGGTTTTTTGTGTGTGTCGAAGCATCTGTGATGAGTCCCTAATTCACGTTGGACTCGAGGAGAAACTTACGGCGAGCCACCCACGGAACCGACTCTCCTGTTAGACTGTGTGTTTGTGCCACCGGACTGGTAGGAGAGTTCTTTTGATTGTTTGGAGAAACGAGACTCGGACTCATCGCGACCTTCCGCTTTTCCTTCTTACTTTTCCTAAAATCCTCAACGGAAAACCTTTACTGGAACTGAGCTAAGAGAATCAACAGTTCTCTTTCACGAAATCCTTGGTATTGAACTGTGAACGGCAACCGGTGGAACGAATCATCTGAAAGCGAAACAAATCCTTTGGACAGCAAAACGAATCTTTTGAGTAGCGAACGATTCATTTGAACAGAGTTTTGATTCTTTGAACAGTGAGGTGATTCATTTTAACAGAGTAGCGATCTTTTGAACAGGGAGGTGATTCATTTGAACCGTGTATTGATTCTTTAAACAGAGAGGTGATTTATTTGAGCACATTAATGATTTATTGAGTTAAAAGTGTGAATATTGAATTATAGCCTGCATTTGAGTAGAGTTGGTATATTTATTATTGATTTATTTCTTTATTTTCTTTTATTTATTACATTTGAGAATACAGAGTATTTTTTATCACAAATTTATTGCCTTCTTTACTTTGTTTGATACAAAGGGTAACACAGTGTTGTAGCTTTCTAAGATTTTTATTTTCATTTTGTACAAGTGTTTGAAATTTCTCAACTGTCTTGATCACAACTTTGTTTTAACTGTATATTGACTTCACGTTCATCTGTGTAAAGAAAAAAAGAGAAAATTATTTACTTTTTATTATTATAATTTATAACCTATATAATTTATAACCTATATAACCTATATCGAACCTATATATACATAAATACTTATGCTTATTGGACAGAAATTCACAAACTCATAACATATTTCTAATTATATAAACTATATTGAAGGAAAAAACTGACTGTGTCTGATTATTCACTCACCTGCTGTGCTGCTTTTCTCTCTCCAGTAGCCGTTCTTTCTCTTCTGACCAATTGGCCCACATTGAAAAATACGCTATCGCGACAAATCAATCGTACTTGCTACAATCTTGGCGAGCCAGCCAGGAGCGAGAAAGCAGCAGCTTTTGAGGTGAATAATTATTGAAATACGCATATATAGTGAAAATATAACATTACAATGGATGTCATAGAACGAGAAGACGTTAAAATAGAAAATGCAGTGATTATTAGTGGTTTAACCCTAACTGAAACAGATGAAGTCGTAGAATCCTACCTTTTGAGATTTGGTTCTATACGGCAAAACTTTCTGATTGATGATCCGCAGTCTGTATTTCATCATAATGCAGTTGTTGAGTTTTCACACAACTCCGCCATTTGCAACATTGAGCCTCAATTGCCTTTGACTATCGTAAGCCCTACTGATATGAGCGTTATATTCCGCATACACAAATTGAGTACTGCTTACAGCACCGCCACATCTAGCGACACAGCAAAGCAACTGAAGTCACTAGAGGATAAAAATGTAGAATCCCAACAAGATATCATTAAGCAAAATTCAATGAAAATGAATGGGGTGACACATTTGGATGATGCATCACACAGAGAAGATTGTGGACTTGAAAATTTAAAATCCAGCACAAAAGTCTTGACAAGTGTAACTAACACCCCTCAGCGAACTGGAAGTTTCAAGCCATCTGCTCTAAAAATTGATAATAACAACCCAGCCAAGGTGAACATGAGTACTACATCGCCCCATAGTTTAACAGAAGCCAATTCTGTATCTGTGAGAATTCCTATATCCTCTATGCACCCCCCAGACATTCAGAGAGTAATTATGGAACATGTTGTGAAGATGAGTGAAACAGTGCCCCAACACAGTGCTTCTTTCCGCTTAAAAGCCTTTTCTGGAAGGATGCCTCGTCCAGGTAATGAGCCTGACTTCGACACATGGCGGACAAGCGTTGACTATTTGTTGAATGAGTTATCCCTTTCTGAGTGTCTGAGGTTACTAGAGTCTGTTTACGGTTCAGTGGAAGATGGAGATGAATTATTAGCAAAGTTCATAAACACTCTGCAGGATCCTGGTGAAAAATCATCTGCCTATCTTCATAGATTGTATGTGCTCCTGTGCACTACCATTAGGCGTGGAGGAATTGCGGAGAGTGAACGAGACCGTTATCTCCTGAAACAGTTCTGCCGTGGCTGTTGGGACAATGCCTTGATAGTTGAATTGCAGCTAGAGAGAATAAAAGCTGATCCACTCTCCTTTGCTGAGTTAGCAGTACTCTTAAGAACTGCTGAGGAGAAGAAAACTTCAAAAGAAGAGAGAATGAGAAAGCATCTTGGTTTGGGCAGACCCTCACCAACCCCACTCAAATTAAGAACAATAACTCACCAACAGTCTGCTCACTTTAATAACTCACTTGAAGTGGATGCAACTAATATTCCAGCATTTGACAATCCAAAACAGAAAGTCTCTAAACAGAAAAGTAAAACCCAGTGTCCTGAAACATCTAAAGCTGATGCTTTGAAAAAGGAGATTATGGCTCTCCAAAGCCAAATCACTGCCATTAAAACAGCAGCTGACCAGGAAGCAAGGGAGAGAACTGAGGCAAGTGAGCTTCAGCAACTAAAAGGACAGATAGCAGAGCTTAAAGTCCAACTTGCCACTTCTGGAGCACAGAGAAAGCAGTTTCAGAAATCCCCTCAACAGAGTAATAATCCTAGTGATTTTGGTGTCAGTCGAGAGAGAAATGAAAGGCAAAAAAACACTGAATTAAGAACCAATCGACCCAGACCATGGTATTGCTTTCGCTGTGGAGATGATGGTCATTTTGCCATTTACTGTGAAAATGCACCAAACCCATTAAGAGTTGAAGAAAAGAGACAAAAATTAAGAGAGAAACAAGCTGAGTGGGATCTTAGAAATGGAGGAGCCACAGTGCCTTTAAACTAAAATCAGTCTCTATCGCAGGGCGGATGGGGACTGAGAGAAAACAAAGCCCAAATAATCAACAGTCACTTAATAAGCATACAGATACCAGGAACTCCTTAAAGTTACCAGCCGGACTAGTGGGAATGAAGTGTACTGCTAGAGTCAAAATTGAAGAAAAGGAAGTGAACTGCTTGCTAGACACAGGGTCTCAAGTCACAACAGTCCCCATGTCTTTCTACAACCGCTACCTGTCACGACATCCTATGCAGCCATTGAATCATCTGTTGGAGGTTGAAGGGGCAAACGGCCAAGCTGTTCCTTACCTTGGATATGTTGAACTGACTCTAAAGTTTCCACAAGAGTTTTTAGGAACTGAGGCCGAAGTTCCAACATTGGCCCTAGTTGTCCCAGACCTAACACAAACACCCCAAATCCTTATTGGCACTAACACCCTAGATGTCTTATATGCTGGTCATGCTCAAACAGTCAAGCCCAGAGTTATGTCACGTTATCAAGGGTATCAAGCTGTGATAAGAGTTCTAGAAGCAAGACTGCAGCAGGCTGGTGTGAATGTCCTGGGCCAAGTGAAAGTAAAAGGAGACATGCCTGAAGTGATAGCAGCTGGAAGTACTGTAGTTCTTAATGGATGCGTCAAAGTTATTGGGCCACTCTCAGAGACTTGTGTTACAATTGAACCCTCAGTATCGTCATCTTTGCCTGGTGGATTACTTGTGGCAAGCAGTTTGCATTCTCTACCTGCAAAACGCAATGTCCAAATACCAATAGTGCTAAGAAATGAGACACAAATTGATTTAACTATTCCTCCAAAAGCAGTATTGGCCGAAGTACATGCTGTACAAAGTGTGATTGAGGGAAGAAAACCAGTAAATGCTTCTGTGAGCAAAGTTACAAATCCTGCACAAAATAGAATCATCCCTGACTTTGGTGACTCTCCGTTATCAAATGATTGGAAGGAAAAGATAACTGATCTTGTAAACTCCATGCAGGATGTATTTGCACTTCATGACTTGGATTATGGCCACACAAACAAAGTAAAACACCATATCCATCTCAGTGATAGCACCCCATTCAAGCAGCGTGCTCGGCCTATCCATCCCCAGGATGTCGATGCTGTAAGACGGCATCTTAAAGAACTCCTTGATGCAAACATCATCAGAGAATCTGAATCCTCTTTTGCTTCTCCAATTGTAGTAGTAAGAAAGAAAAACAATGATGTACGCCTCTGCATTGACTTCAGAAAGTTAAACTCGCAAACTGTAAAAGATGCATATGCCCTGCCTAATTTGGAGGAAGCCTTTTCTGTTCTATCTGGCTCCAAATGGTTTTCAGTTCTCGACTTAAAATCAGGCTTTTATCAAATTGAGATGGAAGAGGCTGATAAATCAAAGACTGCATTCGTCTGTCCTTTAGGATTCTATGAATTCAACAGAATGCCTCAAGGCGTCACTAATGCACCAAGTACATTTCAGAGGCTGATGGAGCGATGCATGGGTGATCTTAACAGAAAAGACGTCCTAGTTTTCATAGACGACCTTATTGTCTTTTCCAAGACATTAGAAGAGCACAAAGCCAAACTCTTGCAAGTCCTGACACGACTAAAAGAATACGGATTAAAGCTTTCTCCCAAGAAGTGCAAGTTTTTCCAAACATCAGTCCAGTACTTAGGCCACATAGTCTCTCAGAATGGTGTTGAAACAGATCCAACCAAAATTGAAGCTCTCAAAACCTGGCCAAGACCTAAAAACCTTAAAGAACTGAAATCTTTTCTTGGATTTGCAGGATACTACAGAAGGTTCGTTCAAGACTTCTCAAAAATCACAAGACCCCTTAATGACCTTACTATTGGATATCCCCCACTGCAGAAAAATCAGAAACGAAACCCCACAAAAAGTACACCTTACCTGGATCCTAAAGAACAGTTTGGAGAGCGATGGAACCAGGATTGTCAGTGGGCATTTAACACAATCATAGAGAAGTTGACCTCTGCTCCAGTCCTAGGATACGCAGATCCTAGACTCCCCTATGTGTTGACCACTGATGCCAGCACTGTTGGACTTGGAGCAGCTCTTTATCAAGAGCAGGAAGGTCGAATGAGGGTGATTGCCTTTGCAAGTAGGGGACTAACTAAAAGTGAAGCAAAGTACCCCGCTCACAAATTAGAGTTCCTTGCACTCAAGTGGGCAGTCACAGCCAAATTCAGTGACTATCTGTATGGAGGAGAGTTCACTGTGATTACAGACAGCAACCCACTCACCTACATATTAACATCTGCAAAACTCGATGCAACCAGTTACAGATGGCTGTCCAGCCTGTCAACATTCAATTTTAAGATTCAGTATCGTGCAGGCAAAAGAAATCTAGATGCAGATGGACTCTCAAGACGGCCCCATGATGAACAGATTGATGATTTCGCCTCTCAGAAAGAACGTGAAAGAATCAAACAATTCACTCTCCATCACTTAGCTGAGACAGAACAACAAGTTATCTTGCCCGATGCAGTAAAAGCCCTCTGTGAACGACACCAAGTATATCAGAGCTGTGGTGATTCTAACCTACCGTATTCTCAACTTACTGTGGTAGAATCACTGTCCCAAAGTGTTGATGCAGTACCCCAAGAATTCCAGCAGGAGGCAGGAGGCCTTCCAGTTCTTCCCCAAATGTCAGAGGAAGAGTTAAAAGAATGTCAAAGAACTGATCCAGTGCTTGAAAAAGTAATTAGGCACCTTAATTCTGGAAAGAAACCTCATGGGAAAGTAGAGCCTGCAGAAGTAGCTTTGTGGCTAAGAGAGTGGGACCGCTTTGAGTTCAAGAATGGAATCTTATTTAGAAAGAGACAGGACCCAAGAGGCGTATTGTATCAGTTGGCCTTGCCCAAAAAGCTCAGAGGAAATGTATTAAAAAATCTGCACAATGACATGGGGCATCTCGGAATTGAAAGGACTTTGGACCTGGCTAGAGCCCGTTTTTACTGGCCAAAAATGGCAATAACTGTGGAAGAGAAAGTAAAGACCTGTGAGCGATGTGTAAAACGAAAGACCCCTCCTGAGCGGGCTGCACCCCTTGTGAATATCACAACCAGCAGACCCCTTGAACTAGTCTGCATAGACTACTTGTCACTAGAGCCTGATCGAAGCAACACTAAAGACATCCTTGTAATTACTGATCATTTCACCAAGTATGCTGTTGCAGTGCCCACTAGAAACCAGAAAGCTGAAACTGTGGCCAAATGCTTATGGGACAACTTTTTCATCCATTACGGGTTTCCTGAAAGAATTCTGAGTGATCAGGGGCCCGACTTTGAGTCAAGAATAATCAAAGAACTGTGTGGCATAGCAGGAATACAAAAAGTAAGAACTACGCCTTACCATCCCAGAGGCAACCCTGTAGAACGTTTCAACAGAACATTGCTACAAATGTTAGGGACCCTGGAGGACAAACAAAAGACCTATTGGAAAGACTTTGTTAAACCATTAGTCCATGCTTACAATTGCACTCGTAATGACACAACAGGATTCTCACCTTACGAGCTGATGTTTGGGAGACAGCCTCGGCTGCCAGTAGACATAGCATTTGGTTTACCTGCTACTGGGTCATCCCCATCTCATTCCATTTATGTGAGAAATCTGAAAGATCGCTTAGAGGAAAGCTATAGAATAGCTACTGAGAATGCCTCAAAATTAGCAAGAAGGAACAAAAAACGATTTGATGAGCGAGTAGTCACCTCATTCCTTGAGGTTGGAGATCGTGTTCTAGTACGGAATGTCAAGCTAAGAGGAAAGCATAAATTGGCTGATAAGTGGGAGAAAGAAATCTATGTTGTGTTAAAGAAGGCGGGAGACTTACCTGTTTATACTGTTAGTCCAGAAGGCAGGGATGGCCCACTTCGCACACTGCATCGAGACTTGCTGCTGCCCTGTGGATTCTTACAAGAAAGCATGCCTGAGCCAGTAAAACCTAAACCACCCCGCAGACCTAGAACTCGAGCAAACACTAGTGCAAGAGAACCTGATACTAAGACTGAGAGTTCTGACTCTGAGGATGATTCAATGGATCACTACTCACGTAGACACTTACCAAAAGTAGAGAGCAGAATCCTCTTCAATCCAAGACATGTTAAGCCTTCAAGAGACAGGCCGATTGCAGAACTTTCTAGTAAAACAAGAGTCGTGAAAAGTAAAATCAATGACTGTCCTGCAATAGAGATACCACAAGAGAACTTACCTTACTTACCTGAAGATGAAAACTGTCCCATGAGTGAACCTGAAAGAGAGAACACACCTGTAATGGATTCTGTTAGACCAGATATGTTAAGAAACGTACCTGTAGTAAATGATCAAGAACTATTGGAACAGAGAGATGAACTGGAAATATTGAGTGAAATAGATGATGAAGCTGATCAGAGAAATATTCACAGTGGCCAGGCAGTGATCGACCAGGTTGAAAGAAATACATTGAGACGTTCGCAAAGACACCGTGAGCCACCACAAAGGCTACAGTACTCTCAATTAGGGAATCCTCTTTCTCTGGTTATACAATCCTTACTACAAGGTCTCAGTACAGCAGTCACTGCATCTTTAGAGGAGTCTGATTGCCCCAGAGAAGCCTCTCTTTTAATGCAGAAAATGTTCCCTTCTGCTGCCGTTACGCAGCCTAAAAGATGCAGAGGGACCTGCATAGATTCCAGGCGGGGAGAATGTAACCCGGATAACCCAGGTTACTAGTTGTTACTACACAGCAATAGAAAAAATAGAAATACCCTTATAAATATGAGAAAAAACACTGGCAGAATACTCGATTAAATAATATACATTAAAATTATTTATTTATATAAATAATTTATAAAAGAGTATTATACAGCATTCAAGGGAGTAGTGCTTTAGAATGACATCATCGTGCCTTACACTTTAGCAGCAGATCAGCTTTCCAAACAATAACAAATCTCGCTTGTCTGTTAGTTTGTGTTTACTGTTGCTATGGTGATTTAGTGTTTGCAAGGGAGTGAGAGAAGTAAGTTGTTATTGTATTATCAGTAGAAAATTATTAGATTTATATCTTTTAATGTTCTAAATTCGTATTAACTGTGCAATTTTACCATTAATAAGATGCTGCAATGATTTATGTAATATATTTTTGATTAAGGATTGAGAGAAAAAGCGTCATTTGTATATGAGAGTGAAATCTGCACACGAGTGCCACCTGGAGTTTTCCTGGGTTTTCGCTTTGATTTTGAGTGATTTCCTTGGTGAGTTTGTGTTTATTTTTGTTTTCATTTTAACATGATTTCAAGTAGTGTCAAAAATGTGTGTATATATGTTAAGTAAATGTGCATATGAAGCGTGTACATATGAGATTTATTGTTAAAGACATTCTATTAATTTATATTTGCCTTGTGTTTTGCAAGGCTGGGTTTTTTGTGTGTGTCGAAGCATCTGTGATGAGTCCCTAATTCACGTTGGACTCGAGGAGAAACTTACGGCGAGCCACCCACGGAACCGACTCTCCTGTTAGACTGTGTGTTTGTGCCACCGGACTGGTAGGAGAGTTCTTTTGATTGTTTGGAGAAACGAGACTCGGACTCATCGCGACCTTCCGCTTTTCCTTCTTACTTTTCCTAAAATCCTCAACGGAAAACCTTTACTGGAACTGAGCTAAGAGAATCAACAGTTCTCTTTCACGAAATCCTTGGTATTGAACTGTGAACGGCAACCGGTGGAACGAATCATCTGAAAGCGAAACAAATCCTTTGGACAGCAAAACGAATCTTTTGAGTAGCGAACGATTCATTTGAACAGAGTTTTGATTCTTTGAACAGTGAGGTGATTCATTTTAACAGAGTAGCGATCTTTTGAACAGGGAGGTGATTCATTTGAACCGTGTATTGATTCTTTAAACAGAGAGGTGATTTATTTGAGCACATTAATGATTTATTGAGTTAAAAGTGTGAATATTGAATTATAGCCTGCATTTGAGTAGAGTTGGTATATTTATTATTGATTTATTTCTTTATTTTCTTTTATTTATTACATTTGAGAATACAGAGTATTTTTTATCACAAATTTATTGCCTTCTTTACTTTGTTTGATACAAAGGGTAACACAGTGTTGTAGCTTTCTAAGATTTTTATTTTCATTTTGTACAAGTGTTTGAAATTTCTCAACTGTCTTGATCACAACTTTGTTTTAACTGTATATTGACTTCACGTTCATCTGTGTAAAGAAAAAAAGAGAAAATTATTTACTTTTTATTATTATAATTTATAACCTATATAATTTATAACCTATATAACCTATATCGAACCTATATATACATAAATACTTATGCTTATTGGACAGAAATTCACAAACTCATAACATATTTCTAATTATATAAACTATATTGAAGGAAAAAACTGACTGTGTCTGATTATTCACTCACCTGCTGTGCTGCTTTTCTCTCTCCAGTAGCCGTTCTTTCTCTTCTGACCAATTGGCCCACATTGAAAAATACGCTATCGCGACAAATCAATCGTACTTGCTACATTTATGTAAGATTATATTTAGTTTGATCGGCATATTGTTCTGTCCTTATGACTGTCCTATATACCTTTTTTCTAATTCGTAAGGGTTAGGGTTAGATACGCACAAAATATCGGCAGCCATATCATTATCGGCCGGTAAAGGCTACTTTTAATGATATCGTTATCAGTCTGATGTCAAAATTAGGCCGATACCTTTAAGCAAATAATTACATAATCATTCAGAAATGCCTGCCTCGCGCATCCGTGGGTTGAGCATGTTCAGTGCGCAGGGATTACCTCACATTGTTTATTCCTCTAAAGTCCGTCCTTTGTGTGGTATTGCTGTGCGTTAATAACACAGTAAGTGACAATATTCCGTATCATTGTAGATATGTTTAATAGACTGTCATTGTGTATTTTGGTTTAAATTGCCTCAGGAAAAATATCACATGTGTAAACATAATTGCAGCAATGCACACGTGCTAAACAATTTGTTGGGTTGTTTGTAATCTAATATGATTATTTGCTATTATCAACGCATAGCTTGCCATGTGTTGTTTATGTAAGATTATATTTAGTTTGATCGGCATATTGTTCTGTCCTTATGACTGTCCTATATACCTTTTTTCTAATTCGTATGGGTTAGGGTTAGATCCGCACAAAATATCGGCAGCCATATCGTTATCGGCCGATAAAGGCTACTTTTAATGATATCGTTATCAGTCTGATGTCAAAATTAGGCCGATACCTTTAAGCAGATAATTACATAATCATTCAGAAATGCCTGCCTCGCGCATCCGTGGGTCGAGCATGTTCAGTGCGCAGGGATTACCTCACATTGTTTATTCCTCTAAAGTCCGTCCTTTGTGTGGTATTGCTGTGCGTTAATAACACAGTAAGTGGCCATATTCCGTATCATTGTAGATATGTTTAATAGACTGTCATTGTGTATTTTGGTTTAAATTGCCTCAGGAAAAATATCACATGTGTAAACATAATTGCAGCAATGCACACGTGCTAAACAATTTGTTGGGTTGTTTGTAATCTAACATGATTATTTGCTATTATCAACGCATAGCTTGCCATGTGTTGTTTATGTAAGATTATATTTAGTTTGATCGGCATATTGTTCTGTCCTTATGACTGTCCTATATACCTTTTTTCTAATTCGTATGGGTTAGGGTTAGATCCGCACAAAATATCGGCAGCCATATCGTTATCGGCCGATAAAGGCTACTTTTAATGATATCGTTATCAGTCTGATGTCAAAATTAGGCCGATACCTTTAAGCAGATAATTACATAATCATTCAGAAATGCCTGCCTCGCGCATCCGTGGGTCGAGCATGTTCAGTGCGCAGGGATTACCTCACATTGTTTATTCCTCCAAAGTCAGTCCTTTGTGTGGTATTGCTGTGCGTTAATAACTCAGTAAGTGACCATATTCCGTATCATTGTAGATATGTTTGACAGAGTGTTATTGTGTATTTTGGTTTAAATCGCCTCAGGAAAAATATCACGTGTAAACATAATAGCAGCAATGCACACGTGCTAAACAATTTGTTGGGTTGTTTGTAATCTAATATGATTACTTGTTATTATCAACGCGTAGCTTGCGATGTGTTGTTTATGTAAGATTATATTTAGTTTGATCGGCATATTTATAATGATTATAACAAGCGCATGTGATGGTTACCGTATTCAAAAGAATCTAAAACGCTAAATGGAATTAATTATTGCCTCATTTTCTAAAGTAATCCTATCTGTATTTAGCTTTTTGCTTGTACGGTGGCTCTGAGCTGTCATTAAATATTTACTGTGAATTTACTGTAAATTACTGTAATGTTTAATTTAAGAACATTTGAGCTGATTTCAGTTCTTCATTCTTTCATCTTCTTGGTTTTATGGCTGTTCATCAAGACGACAACAAGGTTTGTTTGAGCTCGAGTCAACCATGGCTTGTTATTATGTGTATATTATTACGGTGTAATGTTTCGACTGTGTTTTTAAAAATGGTGCTTGCTTTGTTTTCATTCTCCTGCTTCTACGAGTGACGCATCTCTGTAAACCAATAGCGTTCAGCTGCGCGTCTCCGCCTTATGGTACCCTTTGGGCCTGTTGGTACCCTTTGCAAAGGGTGACCAAAAAGTTGTATGGTACGATTCGCTTTTAGGTACAATTTAACAGTAGAAACGATCATAAAAGCTCATTGAACTGTACCGTACCACTCAGTGGAAACGGGCTATAAAATATACATATAAAGTATTTCAATATAAACACTTACTAGACTAAAATCAACATCAAACAAAAAGCTTAGAATTACTTGAGTGTTTTCCTCCTAAATATGAAGCTTTGTGCTTTTTTTTTATTTAGTTTAAAGGTTTAGTAGGCTATTACATAGCAGATACATTTGACAAAATAATTTCTCATTGATCGTTTATACAGTATGTTCATCAATACTGTATTGCATTATTGCACAGGCGTCCTTCATAATAAAACTTCAGGCATTTGATCATTAAGTTAAGCATTTGAATATTTTACTAAGACATTAGAAACTTAAGCTACGTGATCTACTGTTAAATCCTCACCGATTTACAAGGTTTTTTTCTCTCTTTTGAGCTATACTTTCCTCTTTATCATACCGAGTAAGCCACAAGCCTCTAAAAAGCCACTTCACCCAATAACAGACTAAGTGTAAATTTTGGCAGGAACATCTATGGGTTATTTGGACATTTGAGTTTGAGGAGTTACACTGTACACCTGTAAAATACCAGCGTGTTTTATTTAGTCCAAACTTGAATGGAACAAACATATTTCATTAGGTGTGAATCCTGCTGGGCAAAGCATAGGTAAAAACCAGCTGTGCGTCTCCATAAATACCGCTTGATGTGTTTAGATGAGGAAATGGCCGATCCTCTAGCTGATGTGTTTTCAGAAACTGGAAGAAATGGCCTTTAATCTAGTGCCTTGTAAGATGTTAATCAACAGTACTTGTTTGTGCATGAGAATTTTGTGTGTGCACAGACGTTTGCATGTGTTTTTGTGTGTACTTGCACGCCTACAGGCCACGTTGGCAATCATTTCTTTCTTTAACAAACATAAGAAAAAGAGGGGAGGAAAGATATACGTTTATATTGAAGTTTGTTGGTATAACTTGGAAATATGGATAAAAATTACCTAAAAACAAATGACTGAACAATACTGTTAATATTTTTTTTTAAAAGCTTTAAAACGTATATGCAAAAAGACAAAATTAACTCTTCGTCTACTTTCTTTTCAATCAGAAAATATTAGTAGGTATGCTCAGTTTTGATATTAATATTTTGTAAGCTTTATTCAAGGTCATATACAAGGCCATGTATTGATGTTAATCCGGAAACTGTGTCTGTTATGATACGGTATATTAGGGCTGCACAATATAGTGTTTCAAGATCAATATGGCAAAGTGTGTATTCGCAATAATCACATCACAAGATGCTTAATAATAATTCTGAATTATAGTTGACCAGGGGTTACAGAATTGTATTTAATCACTGTATTTATTTGGAATTTATATGATTTATGCAAAAAAAAAAAAAACATTGTTACTCAGACTTTGTCTTGTTTTTAATAAAAAATATCTACATTTCATGTGGAAAAACAAGATTTCACTTACCCCACTGCAGATAATTTCCTTTAAACCAGCAAAAAAAAAAAAAACTTTTAGTTTTCACTTATATCTTCTGATGGTGAAAACTACCCAGCCTTTTTACTTGGTCTAAGAATGTTTTTGGTATTTGGACTGGAAACAAGACAAAAAGTAAGACAAGCATTTGCATTGATTATTTAATTTTTGTACCTGAACACTGTTAGACGGACTAGGAAACCATCAATGAGAGCTATTCAAACTGTCTTGTGAAATTGTATTCTTATCGCAATATTTAGTGCAGAAAAATAATCGCAATAACAAATTTTTCCAATTTCGTGCAGGCCTACAGTATATACAACTCTTAACATCAATTGTGTGACATAATTTCAAACAAAATCAGACCAAAACAAAAGTTCAATTATGGGAGTTCGAAACCTTACCGTTCAAACTTTACCAAAAAGTTTGCTTTAGCCAATAAACCTTTCAGTCCATAGATGTGACTCTGAGGCTCCGGTTTCTTTGTCTAAAAGATCTAAAGAACACTCCTAACTAATCATAATGGATCAATGACAATTTAAAGATATTTAAAGGGAAAAATCCCCCTAAAATGAATTCTTTCTTCTGTTAAAGGCACAAGACGATATTCTGAAAAGCCAGTAAAGCAGCCAAAGCAGTAGTCAGTGATTTCCATATACTTTGTTTGCTCCTCCTATGAATATCAAAGGCTGATTTTTTTTTCAATGTTCCTCACAATATGTTGTTTTGTGTTTAACAAAAGAAAGAAATTCATAAAAGTTAGATTTAGAACCACTTGAGTGTGAGGAAATGGTGAGGAAATGTTTGGGTGAACAATTTCTTTTTAAGAACCACAGTTTACAATAACATTTTTGTTTAAAAGCTACACTGTAAAACAATTAACCTTAAATTCACAGTAAATTCCTGGCTAATAATAGCATTACTTTTACATTAAAATACTGTATGTAAATTCACAGCAAATTACCGTGAGGTACTTCACAGCAATTTGCTGTGATTTTGTTACATTAAATTACTGTGAAATTACAGCCCTTCACAGTAGCAAAGTCCATTACTGTGATTTCACAGTATAATCTTGTAAAATTACCTATATTTTACTGGGAAGCAGGCTTTCCTCAGCTGGTCATTCTGACATTTACCCTGACTTCAAAATCATTTTGATTGTTAAACAGTGTTTGGTTTTATGAATCAGTTACTTTTGTTCCACTTTATTATATTTTTGGCTAAGCACATAGTTATGTTCATATTTCATATTTCCCTTATAAAACTAAATAAAGGTGCAGTGCAGCTAAAAATGAAAATGTACTATTATATTCATGTCGTTTCAAAACAGGATGATTTTTCTTTTAAGTTATTTTTGAAGATGTAACCAAATCTTTTTTGGGGCAGCAATAACATTCTGTTATTTCTAAATATAAAAAGTGCCATTACAGGCATAAAAGTTCATTTGTATTATTGTCAATGCTGAATGAAACGGGGGGTGGGGGGGGGGGGTTATATGAAGATTGCTAGGCGATCATCAACCATTTTCTCAGAGGATAACAAGCTGACACTGATAAATGTTTATGGACAAAATTAAAAAGCACTACAGTGTTTGTCTGAGATAACTAGTCTAATGAAATGTGAATATTCCATACAAAATATGAAGCTGATGGGTTCTTGTCAGGTGAATGAGTGTGCGCGCAGCATTCTAAACATGTTTTCAACTGTGTTTGCCTGGAAGGCACGCGCGTGTTGCACCACTTGAGAGTGTTGCTCCCAATATATTTCTTCTGCGACCCGGTACCAACTGATACTGGGGACGACTGTTTTAAAGTCGAATTAGCTCAGAAAACTATTTATTATCTGTACATCTTAGTATGATCATAATATAAATACATATATATCTTTAATTTCTGATAAAACTGTGTTTTGCAAGTTAGTTAAATCATAAGAAATACAATTATACGCAACAATCAACAACATCTCATATTTTTTCCCAGTTTCATGCAGCCCTACTTTGAAGCATTTGTTAAAACTGCATCATTTCCCATTCATTTTTATGTTTCTCTTGACTTTCATTTGAGTCAATTGACAGTGAATGAATTGCATGTCAGTGAACGTCTATAAATCTGAAAGCGTAATCCAGGCCTTCATCTCTAGCCTGTAGTATCTAGTATCTGTAATTAAAAACACAATTCAGCGCTGCCCTACATAAGAATACATGAGTAAGCATTTTGCTTTTTGTCTGATATTCTATTTTTATCCGTCCTTAAAAGTGGAAAAAAAAAACACTGAAAGCAGCAGAGTGGCACCACAGACAAAAATGCAGGCCAATTTTCCGACAGAAGGCAACCACATTAACGTAGTTCTCCTCCAAGGAGAGATTAGTGCTGAAGTACTACTGCTCTGCGCAACGTTAAAGGTTTATTCCTGATCTAACTTTGGGTGGCCGCTGGAAAAAGAAATGTCACCTTGTTGGTTTATTAATGTGCCATTTGGATGAATCGGGGTCCTTAAGCTGTCAAAGGAAATCATCGGTGTGGGAGTGGACAAAATCCACTGACTGAAGACATCCAACAACAAGGAATCAATCCAGAGCATGTTTGGCACGCAGCATTAAAGCTGTTTATCACACTGTTGAACAACTGGAGCAGATGTAAAGTCCCCTGATGGCCACAAAAATGTAGGAATGGAAGAAAATACTGGAAAATTTTAATTACTTAAAGCTAGCTTTATAGCAAGCACTTAATGAGAACTATTACAAAGATGTCTGTTTGTAATCAGATTGATGACTAGATCAATTTAATCGTAAAGTGTTCAGAAGACGCAACACTAGAGCTGCACAATTAATCGTAAAAAGATCGCGATCTCAATTCGACCCCCTAGATGATCTTAATCCAGCATTTCTACGATTCTGTCAATCATATTTTCAAGTTCAGGAGAGAAGAAAAGGTGGCCGCACAAGTCTTCACATTGTTTTACATATGTTGTTCAGCATCGTGGACACCTCCAAATAGTGTTAAAAGAGTCACATGCTGTATTATAAGATATAATTCACCTCAAAAATGTCATGTCTGTCTTGATGTAATGTTTATTTGCGACCACAAGTCTGTACTTCGAGCCTCCCCTGAGTGCACGTGCACAGCCAAGAACTGTGAAGTTTTTTCATACTTGACGCGCTCGCCGAAACACGAGCATTTCTCATGTGAGATTGCCAACTGTGCAGACGAATATCAAATAGCGCAAATTTAAAAAGGTTGGTCAGTTAAATTATGCTACTGTAAGTAATGTTTATTCAGTAATAATTCTCCAGTACCGATAGCAGAATCGTTAACATCAGAGCTTATCGATACTTCTGTCTTTTATTATGTAGCACAGATACCGATAAAGTACAGTTTCGATACCTATAATACAAGGTAAAGAAGACTCTTTAATTGCCCCTGTAAACACAGCGCTCTCTTCTGTTCAAAACATGTATTGCAATTCATTCAATATCTCTACCGATTTAAATAATCCCATATTTGATTCCATTTTTCAACCAACAAATCTTTACATCCCTAAAACCTAATATTGTCAATGTTGACATTTAAAGGGCCATGAAACCCCCTTGTTTCACAGGGTGTTTACACACCGTGTATTTTTCATGCAATGTTTGTTACCACACGGCGAATGAGAAAAAAAAAAAAAACTCCGCATTTCCCAGAAACTTAGATGCACTCGGCAGGTAGCGTCAGAAAGCCGTGTGTGTTATTCCTGTCACAAAATGCGGTGAAAATCCTACATGACTAAGTTTGATTGTGGTGCTAACATGTTTTCACTCGGTATAATAGTTAGTTCGATATGAACTAACTTTGCCATCTAAATAAACAAAGACCACTTGTCGCTCACTTACCAAATCTGTAGAGACAGGACAATCAACACCAACTAATGCTAGCCTTTAATAAGAGGAGACGAGCAGCAAATCCGGATCTATCAAATTCCAGATGAGAAAAGCTTTCGGGTAAACAATGTTCCATAGACGCATATTGTTGCAGAGTGCGGCATGCACTGAAATCCACACGTGGGTCCAGCTGCGCTCTCATAGAGAGAAAATGAAAACAAAACCCTCACTGCAGCAAATTATAAAAGCAACACTGCACGCTCGTTTTGGCAACACAACGTGGTGTCTCTGCTGTCTGAACACTGTGACAGTAATGAATATTAATGAAGTTGCACAATAGAGTGCGCTGATTGGTTTGAACCAAGCCTTACTCATGCATTAATGCAGCACACCCAGAGACGTAATAAGGTACTCCCAGGTACAGACATCCAGTCTACATGCTGGAATACATGCTAAGATCTCATGGCCATGACGCAGATTCAAAAATTCGGAAGTTTGAATTTGCTCGAAATAACGTGAAAAAAACCAATTTTCACTTTTTAGTGAGATATAGGTGTCCTAATAGTGTTTTTAGCAGTATGAGACACATATAAGACTGTAAACAGCTCAAAAAATGTGTTTTGGTGTTTTGTGACCCTTTAAATTTGTCTCTCCAGCAAACTTCAGCAGGACGTCCAGGTGTTTATGAATGAGCAGCAGAGAGGATGTTTAGTTTTACCTCAAGTTGCAAAGAAAAACTACCACTAAGATAGTCAGTAGAAATTTTTTTTAATTAAAATGCACAACACTTGTCGGTTGAACTCATGACGCACAATAATTCCAATGCAGTGCATTGTTTTAATTCAATGATTGTGAACTAATCACAGATGCTTTCCTTGCAAACATATTCGTTTATTACAATAATTACTCTTAGCTTTGCCATCATTCTTCATTATATGTAGCCACACTTTTCAGCACTTCCCACGGTCCATCACTTAGTGCTTAGATTATTATTCATGGTCTGGTAACTCAGCCAGAGTGGAAGATCCTGCCAGACTGTCAAGTGGAAAAATACAAATGTCCACACAGGAATCGATACGAGGAATCAAAATTGATATTGATAAGCATCCAATTGTTAATCCAAGTATCCAATTCCAGAATCAGAATGAATTTTTGATCGCCAAACTGTCTAGAATTAAAGTAGATGCTGCACTGATTGAACTGCTGGACTGATTCATTCAAAGTGACTGATTCATCTAGTAAGTGTTCGATCGTCCGTCAGTCCGTTTTTGAAAACTCCTTGCCGTCTATAGAAAGAGGTCAGAAAAAGGAAATTTGTCACTGACTGCCAAGCCGTAGACTTGACTGCAGTTAAGAGCTGCTGCGGTCTGCGGTTATGCTTGTGGAATGGAAATATGCTTTTGTAACATGGTTGAATCCTCGCATTACTAATCCAAAGCATCTAGAATCAAAACATGGCAACAGAAGTTGGCTGCAGCAGAGAATCACTGTCCTTCCTGGACAAGTTGACATGTTGGGGAGAACAAACTCAAGCAGGCGGAGGAGAATCTCAGTCGATGGTGGAGTGACGCTGGGTTGAGGGTGTGTGTTATTTGTCTTCAGTAACAGTATCGTAATTGTTGTTTGAACAATTTGCGAGCTGACGTTATTGAGTGTCACTCGCTTTGGTTGAAGCAAACAAATAACATTTTGAGAATCCAAAAGTATGAACTGTGTGATGCATGCACAAAGAATAAGTCTCTAATTCAAGTTATGAAAGCAAAAAATATGTCAGTGCAGGTTTGTGTCTTTAGATTTATGACAAATGATATACCTAAGGGCGTACTCGCACTATGTACAGTTGCCTTGAACTGGGCAGAAGCACGCTTGTCGCACTCTCTTGTCTCCCCAGACATCCCGCATTCACAGGGCCCGCACTTTTCTTTTACCTGTTTTCCGGTTTTCTTTTATTGTAAAGCACTTTGTGACTTAATCTCGATGAAAGGTGCTATATAAATAAACCTTTACATATTTACTTAGGATTATTCTTCAATAAAGTTACAAATGTTTATGCTATAGTGCCTGAATGCTCAACAATTTCTTGAAATCCCTTTAAAATCCATGCAAATGATCAAGTTTCACTCTGTTATGGTTATACTTTGCAACGACTCCACAAATCTCATGTATTTTCAATTGTCGATCAACTATAATTCCAATTTAGCGTTGCATATTATTGCGACTTTGCACACACATTGCAATATCGATGCTGAAACGATACAATGTCCAGCCCTAGTATGAGTATATAAAGTTTTAAATGTAAAACATAAACAGTCTTTTACATGTGGTCAATATATAAACTATAAATTGATTGAATTTACACAAAGCTTACTATATTGAGATTACGTACATTGTGATATGAGATTTTAGCCGTATCTAGGCATGGGACGATAACCGGTTTCAAGGTATATCGGGGTTTGGAAATGTCAAGGTTTTAAAACCACCAAAGTTTTCTGTTTTACTGTTCCTAATGTATGGGTTATTTTTTTTTAAAATGTTTTCACAACTTTATTTTTTTTATATAATTTTTTAGGGCAACAGTACATTCAGCAGAAAAGGAACCTCCATATTAAAGGCTACTGGTCCAAAATGTTTCTTAATATAAACATATTGTGTTCAATGGGGGAAAAGGTTGTTTTTTTTTACCCAGACATTTAAAGAGAACTTATTTTGGAGCAGTAATCACAATATACAGTAAAAACGTGATCTTTTTATCCAAGGTTATCATACCTTGCCCTTGCCTAGTCATATTGGAGACAAACTCTGTGTGTATTTTATAAGGTTTACAGATGCGCAGAACCCTAATGACCATCTTCAAAACATACAGTAGAATATCTACCTAAACCATATATATATATATATATATATATATATATATATATATATATATATATATATATATATATATAAACTATTAGTTTATTGAATTTACAGAAGTTACTATATCTGGATTATTTACATTGTGATAAGAGATTTTAGCCATATTGTCGATGGGCTATGTGTGTTTTATAAGGCTTTACAGTTGTGCAGCAGAATCCTAATGACCACAGTCAAAAACATACAGTAAATATCTCTCCGCCTATGAACTGAAGAAGTCTTTCCCATGGCTAAATTGGCTGTTTCCAAAAGTATTAAAGGATCAGCTGCCTAACCGCGTTGCTTTAATGACAGGCGCTTTGAAGATTTCGCTCTTGCCCTGGTTAACTCTGGATTAACAGACTGAACTCTGAGTAACACCACAACTACGTCCTGCTCATTTCCATCCAGCTCATTTCACAGCTCAATAGCAGCGCTGCCGATGGGGGTTGACAAGAGCGCCGTAAAACAGGACAACAGAGCACGTTTCTCTTTGTTTTAAGAATCAAGGAGAAGCAGCTATCTTTCCTCTGGGAAACCTGCTTTCTTTCAGCCTGGACTTTTTTATGGACTCTACAGATGTACCTTATCAAAGATAAACCACACCAGGGTGGATGGAAACAAGTTAAGGTTATATTTAACCCCACCAAAAAGCAACAAATGCTTTGTTGGACTTTATGATTATGAACAATTAAGTATGTCACCCCATAGTTTTTAAGTACACTATAAAAAGTGATTAGTTAATTAAAAAAAATAATTGAGCAAACCTTTTGCCTTTAAAGCAACACGTTGTTTTTACTAAAAAAATTTAAAAAACTCAGTAAACCCACAGACCTAAGACTTTTAAAACTATTTTAAATTAAACTTTAGACTTTAAGTTAGACGAGGCTAAACACTGAGTATTTCTAATGGCCAGGGGTGCGTTTCCAAAAACCATCGTTAGCCAATTAAGATTACAAGTTGCGTCATTACAAACATTGTTGATTTGCCGTTTCCCAAATACGTTGTTTCAACGAACATTCGTCAACTATATATATATATATATATATATATATATATATATATATATATATATATATATATATATGTATATATATATACACACACATATATATATTCTACTTATTAATAACAATTATTATTAAGTACTTAGACCAGCCCGTCTGGCACCAATAACCATGATCAAAGTCACTTAAATTATATTTCTTCCCCATTCTGATGTTTTGAATGACGTCTCCTACAAAATCTTCATTTAAATCACATGTATGAAAGCATTTTAGTTTCCCTGTAAAATATAACAATGACAGAAAAAGTTGTGGAGGGACCTAAATGCTTTCCTAGGTTATTAATTAAATGTGTTTTCTGTCACTGTTTGTTTAGCCTGCATTAATGCATTCAGTTTAAAGCTGCACAATTTATATATATATATATATATATATATATATATATATATATATATATATATATATATATATATATATATATATATATATATATATATATATATATATATATATATATATACATACATATATACATACATACATATACATATACACACACACACACACACACACAGATTCATACAATATTAATACAATATTAAAATACAAATAATTTAAAATTAAAATAATCAAATTGTAGCATGGATAGCTTGAAAAGAGAAAACAAAATAAAGTGTAAAAATAAAAGAACTTCAATTAAAAAAATTAATAATAAATTTAATTGCATCAATGCAACTTACATATTTTTTAAAATACATTAAAAAAAGAACAGACAGATAATTACAAAGAAATTACTCAAATAAAACATGTAATTAATTTAAATATTTCTTTTTTATATATAAATGTTAATTTATCCTTCCTCCTACTGAAAAATCACATTTCCAGTAATAGTTTGTAGGCCCTGTTAAATCATTCTAGCACGTTCTCCAGTCTCAATATTTACCAAAGCAAGAGTGTCCCTTTAAATGAGATCATGGCATATCTGAGGGTGGCCCGAGGCATCAAATACTTCTAAACCCTTGATGGAAAGCCCAGCCTTACACCAACCCTTTTTGTTTTTTAATGATTAACACATTCATTCAGCATTAACTTCCAAAGACTCAAAAGTGTAAATATGCAAATGGCTCAAAGGCCCAGGCGTTAAGCTCAAAGCGGGAGGCATTACAGCCAAAGGGTCAGAAAATAAAGCCTCGACCGTTTAAAAACACAAGCCCACTCTTCAGTCCAGATCCTGCATTGTTTCATGCTGGTTCGCTTGTCTGTGGGTTCAGGGGCTCTTATTAGCAAGTGAATCAATTAGCATGTCAATGGGCTTGTTGAACATCCCCAACACCTATTTGATGGTTGAAAGTGTGTGAGCCAAAAGAGGTGAACCTCCTGCGGACAGAAACACACAACCCCCTTCTAGCCTGAAAAGTGAGCAATGAGAGGCAGGAGCATGGTGAAAACACAGTATAGTTTAACCAAAAACTAATTTACTCACCAGAAAGTTGTTCAAAACATTTTCTGTTGGACACAAAACAAGATATTTTGAAGAATGTTGGAAACTAACAGGCACTGGCATGCACAGAACACACAATGGAAGTAAATGGCTAATTATTTTCAACATTCTTCAAAATATTTTTTTTTAATAGTAAAAAACAAAAATCAAACAGGAGTGAAAGTAAATGGGTGAAAATTTATGAAGTTAATTTTTGGCTAAACTTTCCCTTTAAAATGAGTTAGAACGCACACTCTCTAATGCCGAGTTCAGACTGCATGATTTTCAAAGTAGTCATGTCACGGATGTTTTCACACTGCATGACTATCTGGGCTAGCGTTCCATCGTGCTGCGTTTACACTGAAGGATGGATCGGCGACATGAGGTTTCACATTGTATGACTTTAAAATAGGAATAATCGCTGACAACTTCGTCCAAACTACGTTTCACAACCAAATATACGAGAAGTGGCAAGAAAACAACGCGAGGTCACGTAGTGTATATTTTGTTATCAACTACATAATGAGAAAGAAGCCTTTAGTGTAGTAGAGTATGTACTTATTTTGCTCATGGGTTTAAAGGGAATTATCGATTTCTCCTCAACTTTTTTCTTTTTTCGACACGGTTGTCGTATTGCTCAGATAACACGTCAAACAGACACTGGTGCTTCTGCCAAATTTCCAATAGTTTTTTCTCCATTTCTTGGGTCCAAATAAACTGATAATGAATGCTTTTAAAGTCTCCCCCAGCCTCCCGCTGCCCTGCTAATGGATGCTGCTCTCTCATTGGCTGTAGGTGATCGCTGATGTTATTTTCAATCAGAACTCATATCACACGGCATGATTTGAATCGCCAACAGCTCCAGATATTCAGCATGCCAGATTTCTCATGGGTGTCAGTGACTCATCGGCGATCGTGTCTTTGATAGTTCACATTGTGTGATTGTTAATCGCATGCACGAGCACCGATTTGCCTGTGATTTCAGGCATTTGTCGGTGATTTCTCAAAAACTGTCGGCGAGTCAAAAATCGGGCCTAAAATCATGCAATCTGAACTGTATGTATAATAAGATATTCTCACATAAAGCAATGTACATTACACCTTAAAAACAAATCAAGGTTCCACACATCTCCTTTATGTTTTCTCAACTTGATTGTTTTTAGAAATTAAATAAAATGAATAAAATCAAATGGTTTGAACATACAAGTTAAGGCTATTTTACTGTAACATGAAACTGCAGTCAAGCCCTGCAACTTTAAAACACATTTACTGGTAAGTTACTGTAAAGGGGCAGTTGCAGTAACTTGCTAAAACCAGTGCTTCCAATAAATTACTGCAAAAATACAATCAAATGTCTAACATTGCACCATTCAGCAAATCATGACATGAAGGAATAGTTCACCCAAAAATTAAAACCATCTTACATTTAACTAATCGTAAAGCCATTGTTTGGGTTTATGCCTCTCTTCTTTCAAACAAACACAACTAGACTTGCATTATCCTAACTCTTCCTAGCTTTGTATTGGCAGGAAAAATTTTGATGTTTAAAAAAAAGCTCTAATTATCCTTCGGCTTCGCCACAGAGGAATGAACTGCCAATTACTCTAACATATGTTTTATGCGGCGGATGCCATTCAAGTCGCACATGAAACAACAACAAAATCAGTAGTTTGCTGTTATGGCACTTTGTAAAGAAATACTGTAGCTGCGTCCCAAATGGCACACCATGCACTCATGCACTATGTACTTATGCACTTACACACTCAACAGGATAGTATATGTATGCAGTGTCGTCCCCAAGTGGCACACTAATGTTTTTTTACGAAGCAGAAATTTAACCCGTTTCCCTGATGACGTTTGACGGTTGCCAAATCAGTGAAATAAACGACCGAATTATCAGATAATACCTGCCGTGAGTATATCCGCATTCACCATCGGGAGGCGCTATAATCACTCTCGTAGGAGACTTTTGCTTTCACCATCCAAAATAAGAAAGTTATTCAACATGTGCGCCCGATAGCTCCGCCCCTTCTGCTACATAAGCAAACCTGCGATCGTTGAGTGCGTGAAGTGTCCATCATTACACACTTCATTTTACCGGCTGAATTAGTCCATCATCCGGGTAATTAAAGTGCACTGATGATTTTTTGACTTTTCAGTGTGAACACACTACTTACACTATTTATACTACAAAATGGTGTAAAATAGTGCACAAGCATGCGATTTGGGACGCAGCATATGTGTCTGGACAGATACAGTCCTGTAGTTCACCACTGCTGTTTTGGCTGTCAAATTCTTGCACTCAAGTAAAGAGCAAACGCATGCTGATGATGAGGTCACCACTTCCTCAAAGTCCCGTTTTTTATGGTTTACGATGAGAGTTTTTAAAATCCCGCACTTGAAACCCCTTTTCAAAAGTCCCCCTGTATTCAAGCCCCCAAAATGCCACTGTCAAGTAAATGAACATCCACAACATAAAATAAAAAAAACTTCGTTGAAAATGTTAGGTAAAGACAAAAAAAGAGTAGTAAATTGTCATTTGTTAATATTTGCAAAAGCTGTGATTTTTCCAATTGACTCTCCTTTGTCTAGCCTTTTTTTAATGCAAAATAAAAACAATCAACAGCGTATTCAAGTTTAAAGTACACTGTAAAAAAAGCAGTGCTGCACACAATTCATTAAGTTAATGATTAAGTTAACTTAACAAATTGAAGTGGATTGAACGCATAACGGTTAGGTTATCGATAGAAAATCTCAAGAATTGTGTTGTTTAAGCTCATTTTAAATAAGCAGCAAACATTTGAGTGTAAAACAATGTAGTTGTGCTCAAACACATGTGTGCTGCACCAAAAAAAAAAAAAAAACTCTGACCAATAAGCAAGAATGAGTCATGTGACGTTCATCCGTGGACACCTAAACGATGAGCTCAACTCTTCCGCCATAGCAGACGGGCCCATAATCTCAAGTGCCTAAAGCTTTAACAGTGGGTGATAAAGTTTGTTGGAGAGCCACCATTTTAGCCCCAACCCCCCGTTTAATCCTCATAGCAAATGGCTAAAAAAGAGCACATTCAAAACAGGAAATTTCAACATCTGTCACCCTCCTATAGCACCCTGCAGGGAGGGAAACGAATTAGCAAGAAATCATTCTCAAAATATGCATCTGATTATCAACAAACAAACAAATCTGGTCAAATTAAATGCGAAAGATCACAGTGTAGATTTACATTTAGAGAACTGAGATTAAGTGTTTTATGTTTAATGTTAACACGGGGTGTATGCGTGTAACCTGAAGGGTTTATGACATCATTGACCCGAATGTATTTTTTGCAGTCTCAAACTTCATTCTCTGTAGATTTGCTAAGCTATCTCTGTAAGAGCCAATGTCTCACTTTGCATTGAGGTTTGAGCGTCTTACATTCAGAGATGTTGTTTATGTTCACACAGCTACGTTACACACATCAACTAAAGTTTAAAAAATTATATTTTAGTAAACCACCCTTTTAAGGAGAAAGTGCAAATTTATGAATATAAGTCCAATTTTACCTCAATGAGAACTGATCAAATGAACTGAATCCACTTCTGTTGCAGTGTGAATACTAGTGTATTCATTGAATAGTCATATTTAGATGAAACACTCTCCCGTTCTTAAAATAAATAAATAAATAAATATTTACCTGAATGATGTTTAAACACAAACCTCAATTAATGAAAAGCATTAATACTTTACACTCGTTTCAATGTGAACGTCAATGTGAACTCTCATTTATAGGCCACGTATAAACGCTCTCACAACTCCAAAAAGATGGACAGAAAAGAAAAATGAATTTTAACTTAAATGAAAATGATCTGTTGTGAAATAAATGAGAAATCATCTTGATTGGGAAAAAAGTAATAACTTTTAGATTGAACATCAGAGAGTGAAGGCTTAGTTATTATACTGTATAGGAGTATGATAATGAATCCTCTCACATTAGCAAAAACACATTTTAAAAAAGAAGACGGCTTTTACATATAAATCTCTTTAATCATGTTGGTTTTAAAAGATTTAATGAGCAAAACAGTTCGGTTTTAATGTGCACATCTGTGTTAAAATTGAGGTAAAGTTGGATTTATATCCTCACATTTGTTCAGTGACATGCACCCTACATTATTCACCGTGGTACTTTGAAAATTCGGTCTGAAATCTCATGCAAGTCAAGTAGGCAATGACTTGAAAATAACATTAGCAATATTTATTTGCCTGTGAACAAAGTTGTACTTTGATAGTCATTGGCTGCTAATATGATTTCACTATTTTTGTATTAAGGAGAAAATCCAAATGTGTGAATATAAAACCAACTTTACCTCAGTCGTGTGAAATATTTCGCTGTAACAATTAAACACTGTTTCAAAAACACTGAACTAGAAAGCTAAATTTCTAGATTCATATTTAGGTTATCCATCATAATAAATCCTCTCATGTTTTTAAACAATAATAAACAAAAGTACAAATATTTTAGCGTGAATTCAAATACATTCATTTATTTACAAATATATAGCTCTAAATTAAGGTGAAACTCAATTTTAGCGGTGCTTGAAGTTATTTCTGTGAGCATAAAACAACCAAACATTTAAAACGCGTTTAAATAAAGCTCAGATAATCACAAATTGGTGTAAAATCCTTACCTGCATATGCAAAAGTTGCAAAGAAGATGAATGTGGCCACCAGATGAGCTCCAGTTGTAATCCTCAATATATGATACATCCTTACAGGGAACATTCCTCTGATGCAGCTGGATTTGGGAATCAGTGTAACAACTTCCAAACTCTCCACAAGTGATAACTGAGTGAGTGTGTGCGTGCGGACGAAACGCGCTTCCCCCAAAGTCTCAAGTGTGCACTGAATGAAACTCTTTTTGGTGGTTCGTTTGCAAAACAAAAACGCGTTTCATCCCGCTCAGCCGTAAAGGTGTTCGTCGACCGCCGTTGATCCCGTTCAAGTGTTCCCAAACGTATCCTAATAGGAAAAGTGAGCAAGTAACTCCAACTCCTCGTGACGTAGGAAGGATACATCCCAAGGGAGGGAAACGAATTTGCGAATCCTACTACGACGAAGGCGGAGCTCATGAATGTGTAATAAAGTCATTTTACATTCAATTAGCTAAGCCCGGGTGTCCAAACTCGGTCCTGGAGGGCTGGTGTCCTGCAGATTTTAGCTCCAACTTGCCTCAACTCACTTGCAATGATGTTTCTAGAAAGCATAGTAAGAGCTTGATTATCTAGCCCAGGTGTGTTTGATTGGGGTTGGAAATAAACTTTGCAGGACACCGGCCCTCGGACACTCCTGAGCTAAGCTAAATGCAAACGTTGATTGGCTCATGAATATTAATGAGGTCACGTGTCACAACGCTACAGGAAAGTAAGCGTGAGTTTCTTACCATAGTAGGTTTAGTAACTCAAAGTTTTTGATATCCTTGAAAAAACACGACACCTACTGGGGAAGAGACTCTTGGAAAAGGTAGATTTATTCTGTCTGGCCATGTTAAATTGATCAAAATTGATGCTATGTTTTGTTCTGATTCGTGCGGTTCATCTTTAAATCACGGCGAAAAATTTGCACCCACAAAAATACTAAGCAGGAAAACTGTTTTCTGTTCACTGACAAGAAATTAATTCATTTTCTTTTCAGCATAATCTGGGGTCGCCACAGCAAAATGAACCGCCAACTTAAAACCGGGAAATATCCATACACTCTCATTCACACACATACACAACAGACAATTTAGCCTACCCAATTTACCTGTACTGATGTCTTTGAACTTTTTGAGGTGAACAGAAACACCCGCAGGAATCACGGGGAGAACATGCAAACTCCACACAGAAATGACAACTGACCCAGCCAAGGCTCGAACCAGCAATCTGCTTACTGTGAGGCGAGCGTGCTACCCACTGCACCTTACAGACTGGGAATTAGTTATATAAAAATGTGTATATTTGAATATGAATAAAGACTCGAAGAAGAAAATCCCCTCAGATGTATTCAGAGGCCAAAACTAAACAAAACTCTGCAGTTTGATATTTATAATAATTTTATTAGACTAACATCAAATGCAAATTAATAAATTGATGCAATGCTATAAACTGATGCTTAAGAAATAAGTTTGAGATATTTAATTTTTATTCACATTGACATGGTTTTAGTATGCTTGAATAATCAATAAAAAACCTAAGTTGCTTCATTTGCAAATATGTTAATTGTATTGATATAAAAGCTATTTTAGATCTACCATCTTAAAATCAGCGATTAAATTAGAAGTATCGTTAATTTTTTAGTTTTTAATTTACTAAAAAGGATTAAACAGTGGATTGTACACAACAGAGACAAATTTTAATAATTCTTTTTTTTATATAGATTTTGTATGATTTTTATGATTCATGTGATGTTTTTATCTCATGAATAAACAATTTTTTTTATTATTTTCCAGGGGTGACGCTTTGGCACAATAGTGCTGTCGCCTCACAGCAAGAAGGTCGCTGGTTCGATCCTCAGCTAGGTTTGTGTGTAGTTTGCATGTTCTCCCCGTGTTCGAGTGGGTTTCCTCTGGGTGCTGCTCAGGTTTCCCTCACAAGTCCCAAGACATGCAGTATAGGTGAACTGGGTAAGCTAAAACTGTCAGTAGTGTATGTGTGTGAATGAGAGTGTATGGATGTATACCAGTGATGGGTTGCAGCTGGAAGGCCATCCGCTACGTAAAAACATAAGCTGGATAAGTTGGTGGTTCATTCTGCTGTGGCGACCCCAAATTAATAAAAGTACTAAGCCTTTTCATTCATTCAAAGAAAATTAATGTGTTATTTTCCAGTAGAAGATAAATATTTAAAAATGTCATAACATTTTAAAACATTACGTTTTTTACTGGATTTTTGGTTAAATAAACGCAGACTTGGAGAATGTTAGAAAGGCTTTTTTCCTCAGTAAAGTAATTCATAAATATAATCTTACCAATCTAACAGAAGACACACCACTACTATGTCACTCACTTTAACAATAATTTATTTCCCCAAAATGTCTTGTCAGGTATATTTATGACAAAAATAATTTAATGACATTGAAAATATATTAGGTCTGATTTTTCTCTTTGTCTAGTTTTGTTTTGTCTGATGTTGTCTACTTTTGTTTTCGTTTTGTCTAGCTTTTTTAGTTTTGTCTAGTTTTGTTTTGACTGATCTTTTTCTACTTTTGTTTTGTTTGATGTTGTCTACTTTTGTTTAGTTTTGTCTATTTGTTTGTCTGGTTTTATCATATTTTGTTTTGTCTGATTTTGTCTAGTTTTGTCTGAGTTGTACACTTTTGTTTAATTTAGTTTTTTCTGATTTTGTCCAGTTTTGTTATGTCTGATTTTGTCTAGGGGCGAAGCAGTCGCGCAGTAGGTAGTGCTCTCGCATCACAGCAAGAAGGTCGCTGGTTCGAACCTTGGCTCAGTTGGTGTTTCTGTGTGGAGTTTGCATGTTCTCCCTGCATTCGCGTGGGTTTCCTCTGGGTGCTGGACTTTCTCCAGAAGAAAAAATATTATCAGACATACTGTGAAAATTTCCTTGCTCTGTTAAAAATCATTTGGGAAATATTTAAAAAAAAATAAAACAAAATCAAAAGGGGCCTAATAATTCTGACTTCAAATGTATAATTAAAAGTGAATTGAGCAAATTTGTTATTTGAGAAGTGTGTTTTAGACTGGTAGCCATCCATATTAATCGGTGCCCAAAAAGTAGCTGTCAGTTTCAAAAAGGTTGGTGACCCCTGAACTAGATTAAAGTTAAAATATGAATGTTATGTTGATTGAACTAAACATTACATTAGCTTTCTGTAACTAACTTATGTTTACTAAAATAAATTAAGGTAAATTAACTTACGTGGAACTAGTGAACAAAGTTAATTAACGCCAACATATCATTTTTGACTGTATGCAAATGCTAAAAATATACAACAATGCAAATGCTAGTATTTATTTATATAAAGACTGAAATGTGTTTTATTCTTTGAATTTACATACATTTTGACAATTACAGATTCAAAACCAGACCATATTTAAGATCTCCGCTGAATGAGTGCAAGAAAATGACAAATGCGGAGTACATTCACATAGCATTCATTACCAAAAAGTCCAAAATTACAACAATAATTATAACAATAATTAATTTATGGATCCTGACAGAAAGAAATTAGAAAAAAAAAATCACATTCAAGGCATAAATATTCTGAAATGTGGTAAAGAAGCATCTCTTTGGTCAAAGGTTACAAAAGAATGTAAATACTAGTGTACATAAAAAGATACTTGTGTATATAAAAGCTATAATTACCATTGATTAGTAAAGATTTCAAGGTTTTTCAAGGCTTTGAACAGAACATAAACGGGTTTGATGCTGCACATGAGAGTGTCGGGAGTCAATTGCATTTATTTCAATGTGAAATGAAGACTACTAAAATAATCCACATTTTCTGTACACCAAACATAAATATACAAACAATCCGAGTGTATTTCTCTGAGGTCAAAGGTCACAGAACCTGCCAGGCTCTCGCTTTCCTTCCTCCGGTCAGTGATGACACTTTTAAAGCTTTACGGTGTGCGTGTGTGATGGATGTTGAAGCGACTGGTCTTCATTTCAGAACATGTAAAGCTGCTTCTCGAATACACTGTGCTGCCTTCTCGATTTCCTCCTGCGTTTGTTCGACGGTCACAACTACTCGAATGCTGAAGGACAAAATATTCAACATTTCAATAACAGGTCAAGACGGTTTTCATCAATTTTAGCAAATGACTTCCAGCTGATCACCTTGGCGGTGGAAGAAAGCGCTCTTCTTTGTCCAGGTAGCGAGCCAACGTTAGTGCGACCTGTCTGTCCAAACTCTGTAGGAGAGATTCATTTGTTTTAGTATCAGTGTTGCCAGATATAGCTGACTTTTTCCAGCCCAAAAGTGATTTAAAACCCGCCCAAACGCACAAAAAAGCCCAAAATATTAGATTAATATTAGATTATTTATTTTTAATTTATTTAAAATAATCTATTTGTCGAAATTCACCTAGTTACTCAAACAGTCATACTTTTTTTTTAACCATGCAGCAACCAACACCAGCCGTTACAGAACCACAACATGATACACTGCCCCCTCACCCACACACTGCAATTACTGTTGTGTAGATTGCACTACCTATAGACCAGGGGTCGGCAACCCAAAATGTTGAAAGAGCCATACTGGACCAAAAAAAAACAAAAACAAATATGTCTGGAGCCGCAAAAAATTAAAAGCCTTATATAAGCCTTATGATGAAGGCAACACATGCTGTATGTATTTATATTAGCTATATTAGCATACTATAAAAATGATTTAGTTGGCTACAAATACATAATGAGCCTTCATGATTAAATGTTTTTTTTTCCCTGCAGTGCATCCTGTAGAGAATGACGCACCACGTGACTACTCTGTTGTACGATGCCGTCTCAAGTTTAACTTAATTACAATATTAATGCATTATGTTTAATGTTCGAGTTTAACTTCATTACAATATTAATGAATTATGTTTAATGTTAAAGTTTAACTTCATTACAATATCAATGAATTATGTTTAATGTTCAAGTTTAACTTCATTACAATATTAATGCATCATGTTTTGCTTTGATGAAATTAAAGAAATGCAGTAAAGAAATCAGATTTTTGATGTTTTTTATTTTGAGGATTCCAAAAAACAACATCAAAATGAACGTGCATAACGTGCCCCTTACTGGGAATGTGCTCAACAAGGAAGGGTCAATCTCCAGGGGTGTGTGACAAGGAAAGACAGTCACGTTTTTTCCTTTCGCCACTCGCAAAATCTGCTCCCAAATGCAGTTTGCATATCAACGATCGCACCTTGTAAATAATCACCGTTGAGTGAGGGATCGGGATGGGCTTCTTTGAATTCTCTCAGGGAGGGAAAATGAGAAAGCGTGCCCCGCTGTAGCCTACATCTTTAGCAAAGACAGCTTACGCTCCATGGCGCATCACACAGCCGCCGGATAGTTTACAACAGCCACCTGCCTGGAGGTGTCTGGAGCCGCAAAAAATTAAAAGCCTTATATAAGCCTTATGATGAAGGCAACACATGCTGTATGTATTTATATTAGCTATATTAGCATACTATAAAAATGATTTAGTTGGCTACAAATACATAATGAGCCTTCATGATTAAATGTTTTTTTTTCCCTGCAGTGCATCCTGTAGAGAATGACGCACCACGTGACTACTCTGTTGTACGATGCCGTCTCAAGTTTAACTTAATTACAATATTAATGCATTATGTTTAATGTTCGAGTTTAACTTCATTACAATATTAATGAATTATGTTTAATGTTAAAGTTTAACTTCATTACAATATTAATGAATTATGTTTAATGTTAAAGTTTAACTTCATTACAATATCAATGAATTATGTTTAATGTTCAAGTTTAACTTCATTACAATATTAATGCATCATGTTTTGCTTTGATGAAATTAAAGAAATGCAGTAAAGAAATCAGATTTTTGATGTTTTTTATTTTGAGGATTCCAAAAAACAACATCAAAATGAACGTGCATAACGTGCCCCTTACTGGGAATGTGCTCAACAAGGAAGGGTCAATCTCCAGGGGTGTGTGACAAGGAAAGACAGTCACGTTTTTTCCTTTCGCCACTCGCAAAATCTGCTCCCAAATGCAGTTTGCATATCAACGATCGCACCTTGTAAATAATCACCGTTGAGTGAGGGATCGGGATGGGCTTCTTTGAATTCTCTCAGGGAGGGAAAATGAGAAAGCGTGCCCCGCTGTAGCCTACATCTTTAGCAAAGACAGCTTACGCTCCATGGCGCATCACACAGCCGCCGGATAGTTTACAACAGCCACCTGCCTATTCCGTGTGTCGCAGGCTATGACGCAAATCTTCGTTGACAGAAATGTTGAAAATAAATATTCTACACACTTTTACAGCATTGGAACAACGTTAAGATTGTTTGTCCTCCTATAGAAACCATATTAAAACAAAAATATATTTACCTCCCCCATCTTTTTCCGTTTTCAAACATTTTTTGAAAAAGCTCCAGGGAGCCACTGGGGCAGCGCTAAAGAGCCGCATGCGGCTCTAGAGCCGCGGGTTGCCGACCCCTGCTATAGACGAATTACCGTGTTTGTAACATCCAGGATGCATGCGCAGCAAGGCTGCAGAAAAAAAAACAGGAGCGCTAGCATTTACAGCGAGCGAATGAAATCCGATGTGGACCAGAGTTTGTTGTTGTCTTAGAAATACGTATTATTGATTACATATTATATATATTATTTATATAATGCTTTCAGCGTATTATAAGAGCTTGTCACCCAGTGATAAGCACAATTATTCAGCAAAATTACTGTTACATTGAGCGGCGTTCATCTGACAGGTCTATTTGCGATAGCGCCCTCCCAATGGATATTGGATAAGAGGAAATGGCCAAGGCGAGGCAGTGGCGCAGTAGGCAGTGCTGTCGCCTCACAGCAAGAAGGTCGCTGGGTCAAACCTCGGCTCAGTTGGCGTTTCTGTGTGGAGTTTGCATGTTCTCCCTGCATTCGCGTGGGTTTTCTCTAGGTACTCCGGTTTCCCCCACCGTCCAAAGACATGCGGTACAGGTGAATTGGGTTGGCTAAATTGTTTGTAGTGTATAAGTGTGTGTGTGGATGTTTCCCAGAGATGGGTTGCGGCTGGAATGGCATCCGCTGCGTAAAAATTTGCTGGATAAGTTGGCGGTTCATTCCGCTGTGGCGACCCCGGATTAATAAAGGGACTAAGCCGACAAGAAAATGAATGAATGAATGAATGAATGAAATGGCCAAGTATCCAGCCAGAAATACACAACTATCTCACTGAAACTCCAAATGATTTTACAAAGGAGAAGTTAAAGACCTACAAGTCTTTGGATGCCAACAATTTGGTTCTGTGTGGTCATGTGCAAGACATAATGCTCCATGATTACCGGCTTCAAAACTTTGTAGTGCTAAAAACCGAGGTTCTTCCTAGCCAAAGACAAGGAAAGAAGACAGAGCTGTACAAGGCCTGGGTAATCCTCAACAAGCAAAACAACTGCTGTTGGAGCCGTTTGTGATATTAATATATATTTATATTTTATTTGTTGCATGATTGATTAAGATTAATAATATTATAAAGTATTATTCTGTGTCACGGATCAAGTGGTTTAATGATATGGATTAACTCCACCTACATGTCACGTCAGCTCATCTGCTTACATAAGGGCACACAGGTGATGGGTGATCAGCTGGCAGGAGTAGCGGGGAAACAGTTTTTTGACTTATATAACGGCTCCATAATAACCAGATGATGCCGGAGACCGTTATAACTGCATTCTAACAGTGACCTGCACCTGTACGGCAGGGTATGTGAACTTACATGTTTACATTTCATTCTCAGCATTCAGCGTCCGCAGTGTAATTAACCATATTGAACTGTTTCTGCTGAAATCATTGCTGCAATCAAAAACGAGTAATGTGTATGATTCAGCATAGCGTGAACTTGAGAACTGCAGAGTCCAGATTCAGCTCCCTTTTAGCCAAAGACATCTGCTGTTGGCATTAAAAGCAGTGTGGTGTACGGTAAAAGTTAATTTTATTTTATTTCATTATTTTTAAAAATTATATTTGATTAATTATTTGACATTTACAATGGCTTTATGACAATCATGTTTATGATAGATTTATGACAAAGGTAAAAACAGATTGTGATATATTTGCATATACTCACAGAAATAAATGTACACGAGCTGTCACTGGGGTGGTCTCTTTTCAAAAGGTACACATTTGTACCTAAAACCTCAAGGTTAACCTCATTATAGTACCTTAGAAGTACAAAAGTGTTCCTCTTAATTTTTTTAGGTACTAATATATACTTTTGGGGTACCAATATGGACCCTTTAAGTACAAATTTGTACCTTTTGAAAAGGTACCACCCCAGTGACAGCTCACGTACCTTAATTTTTGAGAGTGTATGTAAAGTTATAACGAACAAATGTCGTTTTTGCATTTTAAACAACATAACTAGTGAACAGCAGACACTTAATGACTGTTGAACAGCAGACACTTAGGGTGCTTTCACACCTACACTTTTGTTTCGTAACGTGTCTCGTTTGCCCAGTTAGCGCGGTTCGATTGGCATATGTGAACAGGGCAATCGCGCTCTGTTCCGCGCCAAAGTAATCGCTCCGAGATCGCTTGAATGAGGTGGTCTCGGCTCGATTGAAACGAACCCCAGAGCGGTTCGATTGCAGTGAGAAAGCGATCCGATCCGAACGCGGTTATATCACAGTGTTTTATGCATACGTAATAGGCTTACGGCTATATGAAGAGAGAATTATGAGTATGGCGGGAAGTTTCGAGAGTCTCCGGATGCCCGCAAACGAGTGATGATCTCCTGGTAATCTTGCCTCTCCCTCCCTCAAATAGGCATCATCGCGCACCCTTCTCACCCCTCCCCACCGCGTCTCTCCTCAGACACGTCACGCGCACGCACCCTGTCAATCACCACCAAACCACCACCTCTCCTGACAGCTGAGCGGGACGCTGCAAAATAAACCCTGACACTCTGACCAATGTAAGGAGAAATTACTCGCACGTGACTTGTTTTAGCTCTTTTGGTCCGATTAGAAACTTTGCAGTGTGAAAGCGAACCGCTCCAAGAGCAAAGAGCAACAATGTAACAATTGTAATCTCTGTTTCGGAACAACTGAATCGATTCACAGGTGTGAAAGCACCCTTAATGACTGTTGTTAGAAACAGGCATAAAATCTCATTCACATTGCATCATGTCATGATTACAAAGGTTTCATGACAGACTTATGAACACCCCTTTAAGTAAAGCATTAACATATTTGTTTTCTTCCTTACTATGGATGTAAATGGCTGCTGGTTTCCGACATTCTTTGGGATATCTCGTTTTGTGTTCAAAAGAAAGAAATTGATAAATGTTTAGAGTAAATTGGGTGAACTCTTCATTAAGTGATTGATTTTTTACATGCAGATGCTCCAGTGACGTTCACAAATCAGCTTAGGTCAAACAGATCAGGCTGTGCATCCGGCATTAGACCACTGACTAATTTGCCTGTGATTTCTTTGCTTAACTTACGTAATCGACAATGGCTCGGAGCAGCTTCAGGTCATTCACTCGGGATCCTGTGCTGTTTTCCAGCTGTAGATGAAGAGCCGGAGCAAAAGACTCACCCACTACTTTCAGCCCTGCGGTCCTGCAATACATGACAGTAACATACTGAGCTATAGAACAAGGATGATATTTGCTCCTGGGTATAGTAAACTCCAGGAGAAGCATTATTTGTATTCCTTTAATGACAAAATTTACAATTAGGTTACCTAAAGGGATAGTTCACCCAAAATATTATTTAAATGTCACTGAATTAAATATGGGCAGTGGGCAGCACGATCGCCTCACAGCAAGAAGGTTGCTGGTTCAAGCCTCGGCTGGCTCAGTTGGCGTTTCTGTGTGGAGTTTGCATGTTCTCCCAGTGATCGCATGGGTTTCCTCCAGGTGATCCGGTTTCTCCCACAATCCAATGAGATGTGGGACAGGTGAATTGGGTAGGCTAAATTGTCTGTAGTGTATGTGTGTGACTGAGAGTGTATGGATCTTTCCCAGTGATGGGTTGCAGCTGGAAGGGCATCTGCTGTGTAAAACAAATGCTGAATAAGTTGGCGGTTCATTCCGCTGTGGTGACCCCAGATTAATAAAGGGACTAAGTCGATAAGAAATTTAATGAATGACTTAAATATTAATATGCATGCACTATTTACTCTTCCTCAAGTGGTTCCAAACATTTATTAGTTTCTTTTGTTTGTTGAACATACAAGAAGACATTTTGAAGAATGCTGAAAACGTGTAACCAACAACTTGCATTGTAGGAAAAACAAACACTATGGAAATCAATGGTTACCGGTTTTCAGCATTCTTCAGAACTTCTTTTTTTGTGTTCAACTGAAGAAAGAAAGTCGAAAAGGTTTGATTTAAGTAACAGGAGAGTAATTGATGACAGGATTTTCATTTTTGGGTGAACTATACCTTAAACATCTCATTTCAAGGACAAAAATATTAAAGTAGACTTGCCCTTGTAGTGCTTTGTGAACATTTCTGCACTTCTCCCGCAGAACCCTGAAAATTCCTGCAAGAGAAAGAGAAAATTTAGCCTAAAAGACTCAAGAAATTGTATGTGCACACTTTAACTCTTGGGCATCCTCAGGGATATTTTTTGTTATTATTTTGGCTTTGTGAATAGATATATATATATATATATATACACACAGTTGAAGTCAGAATTATTTGCCCCCCTGTTTATTTTTTCCTCAATTTCTGTTTAACAGAGATTTTTTTCAGCCCATTTCTAAACATAATACTTTTAATAACTCATTTCTAATAACTAATTTATTATAAATAATATTTGACTAGATATTTTTCAAGACACTTCTATACAGCTTACAGTGACATTTAAAGCTTTAACTAGGTTAATTAGGTTAACTAGGCAGGTTAGGGTAATTAGGCAAGTTATTGTATAACCATGGTTTGTTCAGTAGACTATTAAAAAATATATAGCTTAAAGGGGCTAATAATTTAACCCTTAAATGTTGTTAAAAAAAATTTAAAACTGCTTTCAATCTAGCCAAAACAAAACAAATAAGACTTTTTTTCCAGAAGAAAAATTATTATCAGACATGCTGTGAAAATTTTCTTACTCTGTTAAACATCATTTAGGAAATATTTAAAAAAGAAAAAGTAATTCAAAGGGGGGCCAATAATTCTGACTTTAACTGTATATGAGGCATGTTGATATGAATATAATAACACACACACAATTCAAAATTTGAGTCTTTTGTTTGAATATCCGCGTATGTTTCCGTGCTTAAAAATATTACATTGAGATCAACAGACTCAGCAGTTATTATGTAGATATGAAGGAGATGCTCAATCCACACACATCAATGTGGAATCGACTGCTTTTCTCCTGCTGAGAGTCAATCTGAAGCGGATCTCACCTCTGTGTTGAAGACCTGTCCGCCAACACTCAATGATGTAAATCAACACAACTTCTGCTGATACCATGATAAAACATGCTTGAAAAAAATATTTGCGCTAAACATTTTTCCATAATTAAAGACTAAATCAGTACCTTATGTTTCCATTTCAAATGAATACACTGTAAAAGCTAACAGTGAAAATCACAAAATGATACAGTTGAAGTCAGAATTATTAGCCCCCTTCAAATTTCTGTTCTTTTTTATATATTTCCCAAAAGATGTTTAACAGAGCAAGGAAATTTTCACAGTATGTCTGATAATATTTTTTTCTTCTGGAGAAAGTCTTATTTGTTTTATTTCAGCTAAAATAAAAGCAGTTATTAATAATAAACATAAAAAATAAACATTTTAAGGTCAAAATTAACAGCCCCTTTAAGCTATATATATATTTTTCACTAGTCTTCAGAAAAAAAACATCATTATACAATAACTTTTTTAACCTAACTTAATTAACCTAACTAAACGAGTTAAGCCTTTAACTGTCACTTTAAGCTATATAGAAGTATCTTGAAAAATATCTAGTCAAATATTATTTACTGTCATCATGGCAAAAATAAAATAAAAAAGTAATTAGAGATAAGTTTTTAAAACTATTATGTTTAGAAATGTGCTGAAAAAATATTTCCGCTAAACAGAAATTGGGGAAAAATTAACAGGGGGGCTAATAATCCTAACTTCAACTGTATATATATATATATATATATATATATATATATATATATATATATATATATATATATATATATATATATATGTATATAAAATATATAAATATAGCTTTGCATCTAATCTTGAGAGTTGACAGTAACAGATTCCAAATGCAAATAGCACACTTGAAATGAACTCTGGACCTTTTATCTGCTCATTTTAATTGGGATAATGAGGGAAAACACAACTGCTCATGGAACAGCTTTGAAGCCAATTGTTAGAATTACTTTTGGACCCTTAACAAGTGGGAGGCACATATAAAAACTGTTGTAATTCCTACAGCGTTCACCTGATTTGGATGTAAATACTCTCAAATTAAAGCTAACAGTCAGCAGTTAAAGCACATCTTTATTTTATTTCATGTTTTATCATACTAAATACACATTAGAGTTCTGTTAGGATGCCTCTAATAAAACACACAACATATTAAAGTGTCTTTGGTGTTTCCAGGGGTTTAAAAAAAAGAAAAGAAAAATGGGAAATCAAGGCTGTATGATGTCATTACCATCACAACACAGGACTCAGTGTCGCTAGTAAAACAGCTTATTTCTCTGGATTTGAACATTCTTCTAAAACATTTGGGATATTGAAAGTTCATAAGTCAGCAAAACTTATAACACAAATGTATGGTTTATGAATATTTAAATGAAAATCAAATCTAACATTGAGTTATTCCTTTCTGACCTCAGCAGACCAATGGTAATCTGAAGACATTTAGCAAAAGCGGATGTGAACTTTTCCAGAAATTCCCTTTGGCAAATTGTTTTAAACCTCCAAAACCCCAAACAAACTTTATTTGACCTGATTTGAGCTCAAATGACTTCAAAAGTGGTTCATTCTCGCATTTCACTTGAAGAAAACCTTTTTTTGTTACTTCAAAAACAGTCAAGAATATTCGAAGTCTCTTGATGAAGCATGATTCCCCCCTTCAATACAAGTCTACAGGATTTTCAGCTCTTTTATCATTCGCCAAGCAAAAGTCTGATGATCATACTTTTGGGGTTTTATTCAAATGCTTTAAATGTGAATAATAGTAATGGTGATGTCAACCTGGCAGATTCGGCTAAAAAAAGATGTCTGTTTTCTATATGAAAGTATGTGTGAGTGTCGCTGCAGATGGTTTGCATCAGGTGATTAGCAGAAGGTCTCTTTAAAGTCTAGCCAATTCCTTCACCCCAAACACTCAGTTAAAGAAAGGCTAAATAAATTGTATTTCAGGCGTATATACAGTTGAAGTCAGAATTATTAGCCCCCTTTTGATTTTTTTTTTCTCTTTTAAATATTTTCCAAATGATGTTTAACAGAGCAAGGAAATTTTCACATCATGTCTGATAATATTTTTTTTTCATGAGAAAGTCTTATTTGTTTTATTTCGGCTAGAATAAAAGCAGTTTTTAATTTTTCATGAACCATTTTAGGGAATAGGGACAAAATTATTAGCCTCTTTAAGCTATTTTTTTTCTCGATAATCTACAGAACAAACCACTGTTATACAATAACTTGCCTAATTACCCTAATCTGCCTAGTTAACCCAATTAACCTAGTCAAGTCTTTAAATGTCTCTTTAAGTTGTATAGAAGTTTCTTGATAAATATCTAGTAAAATATTATTTACAGTCATCATGGTAAAGATAAAATCAATCAGTTATTAGAAATGAGTTATTAAAATTATTATGTTTAGAAATGTGTAGAAAAAAAATTTCTCCCCGTTAAACAGAAATTTGGGATAAAATAAACACACACACACAATACTTTATATAAAGTTGAAACCAGAAGTTTACATACACTGTATAAAAAGGCACATAACCATTTTTTAAAAAGGCAGTTGTTAATGTGACTAAACCTTTTCTGTTTTAGGTAAGTTAGGATTATCACATTAGTTTCTGTTTTGCTTAATAGCAGAATAACAAGAGAGAGAATTGTTCAGAAATTGTTCTAATCTTTCTTTAAATTCAAATTTACAGACAATAAGATTGTTATGCCTCTGAAAAAGCTCATATGATGGTGTCAAGGTTTTGGAAGTTTCTGATTGACTAATTGACAACATTTGAGTTAATTGGAGGCACAACTATAGAATAGTATTTAAGGAAAACCTCAAACACACTGCTTCCTTGTGTGACAACATGGGAAAATCAACAAGCCAGAATCAACAAAAAACGGCATATTACAACTTGCTAAATTACACTGGGAAAAAAAGAATTCTTTTTAGAAACATGTCCTGTGGTCTGATGGAACTAAGATTGAACTGTTTGGCCATAATGACCAGTGTTACATTTGGAGGACAAAGGGGAAGCTTACAAGCCTAGAAACACCATCCCAACTGTGAAGTATGAGGGCAGCAGCATCATGTTGTGGGGCTGTTTTGCTGCAGGAGGGACTGGTCCACTTCACAGCATAGATGGCATCATGACGAAAGAACATTAAGTAGAAATACTGAAGCAACATCTCAATACATCAGCCAGGAAATTAAAACTTGGCCACAAATGGGACTTCCAAACAGACCATGATCCTAAGCATACTGGCAAACTAGTTAAAGTGTGTTTTATAGACAACAGAGTGAATGTTTTGGAGTGGCCATCACAAAGCTCCGATCTCAATCCTATAGAAAATTTGTGGGCAGAGTTGAAAAAGCTTGTGCGAGCAAGACAGCCTACAAATCTGACTCTTACACCAATTCTGTCAGGAGGAATTGGCCAAAATTCCTGCAAACAATTGTGAGAAGCTTGTGGAAGGATACCAAAAACATTTAACCAACGTTACATTTTAAAAGCAAAGCTAAAAAACAAACAAAGAAATGTGTGTAAACTTTTAACTGTCTAGAAATTTATAAAATCTTGATGTAGTATGTAACTACAGTGTATGTACACACTAGTATATAGTATTTACTTGTGTAATACTGGTGTAACTACACACTTTTAAAAACACAGTATGTGGGGCTACTAATTCAGGTAAGGCTAATATTTCTGACTTTAACTATATATATATACATATATATACATATATATATATATATATATATATATATATATATATATATATATATATATATATATATACATATATATATATATATATATATATATATATATATATATATATATACACACATATATATATATATATATATATATATATATATATATATATATATATATATATGTGTGTGTGTGTGTGTGTGTGTGTGTGTGTGTGTGTGTGTGTAAGTCTATCAATCTGAACAAAATTAACTTAAATATCAAAATTAACTTAAATATTTTTTTGCCATTTTTAAAGACCATTTAAATCGTCCTAATAGCTGCATTATCATATTTACGATTAATTCAAAATGAACAGTCCAAATGAAAATTCTCAGTTTCTCTGAAGTTGCTATTTATATTATTAGTACGACAAACCTTGGCCTGTGTAACTTTTCAAAAACAAAATGGAAAAACTTGTGTAAATAACTAAATGATCTGAACTAGAAAGAAAGAAATGTATTTATTTGATATAAAGTTCTTTACCTGGATCTTCCTCCATGATGTTCAGGGCTTCGATAGCAGCAGCAGCCAGCATGGGGGGAAGAGATGCTGAGAAACAGTAACCCTGACCTGACAAACGCTGAGAATAAATAAATAAATAAATACATACATGTTGATCTTCAATTATTAATTCTCAATAGATAATATTCATATTTATTTTAGGGCAAAATAATGCAACAGAAAGTCTTGATTAGAAGCCAAGCATCTGGACGCATCTGGAGTTGGGATTTTCGCAACCATCACAAAAGGCTTCAAAGACAAAACACTTCATCATATTTGAACAATACTATAGGCCTCTGGGATTTGAACATTCATATGCTTTTAGTTATTTAACCTTTCTCTCCCTTAAAAAGACAATCATCCAAACTGCCCTATCTGTCTCCCCCTCACCAATTTTAGGCCATATATACAAATATATGTGTGTGTTTGTGTGTGTGTGTACAGTAGTCAACATTTGAAGTGACTCAAAATCATTTCTTAAAGTTTCTCTAAAACTATTGAACAACATCCATTCTTGTCATATACAGTTGAAGTAAGAATTAGTACCCCCCCCAATTAAAATTATTTGTGTTGATAGCGTCAAACATTTCGAGTTTTACTAACCTAAACATCTTATGTTCAGTTATCAAATCGTTATAGATCAGTTGATAGAACAAATTAAGTCCAAACAACTATTTAGCTACTCAAATAGTATTGCTTCTAGCATTAGAGTTAAGCTAACACACAAATAAAAAGTAATTCATTCATAACTCATTCTGTTTGAATTCTACTTAATATAATCAGTTTTTGAGTTACTGTAGCGCTTTTTCTTTAAGTCCAAGTAACTTTTTTAAAATTATAGGTTAAACTAACAGTTGAAGTCAGAATTATTAGCCCCCTGTTTGTTTATCCCCCCGCCTCAATTTCTGTTAAATGGAGAGCAGATTTTTTTTCAACACATTTATAAACATAATAGTTTTAATAACTCATTTTTAACAGGTGATTTATTTTATCTTTGTCATGATGACAGTAAAAAATATTTGACTAGATATTTTTCAAGACACTTCCATACAGCTTACAGTGACATTTGGTTAACTAAACTGAAAAAAGTGTTCCATGCAGAACTGTTGCAAACAATTTATTTGTGTTAAATTTAAACAAACAAATTAAGTTTATTAATGTTCAACTTAATTTGTTTGTTTAAATTCAACACAGATAAATTGTTTACAACCACCTTACGTAAAAAAAATTGAGTAAATCCAAGGAGTCATCTCTGAATAATTTTTTTCAGTGTAGGCAGGTTGGGGTAATTAGGCAAGTTATTGTATAACAATGGTTAGTATAGTTGAGAACAAAAATGCATGTGTAACAGTAAATCGAATCCGTGTGGCTCAAGGACAAAACAATAATTATTAAAACGAGCCAGGCTAACAGACCAGTCGTACAAGAGTTAGTTTTAATCAAACCAACTTTTTCAAATGTGAACACACCCTTATTTTTTTTACTACATTTGAAGAGTTAAAAACTTTATTTAATACTTCATATAAAAGGCTTTTTGGTGATGCAGCTTAAAGAGGCCTCTCATATGAAGAATGAAGTCGCATGCATTGCTCAGGTGTGAATTTCTTTCAGACTTTAACAGTGTAAAAATCTTGATGGTTCTGTGGGTCTCGTCTATCAAATATGATCTTTATTTTGAAATTACTATCGACTTCAGGTGATTGGTTGGGCCATTACACATCTTGATTTTCTTTCTCTAATAGACATTGAGAGTTTCCTTGGCTGTGTTTTGGACCATTATCTTGCTGAAATGTACACCTTGCTTTCATCCACATCATCTTGCTAATGTAGATGTTGGACTAAAGCAGCAGATATTCATTTACACTGAGGAAGGGCAGAGGATTGCTAAAGAACTACTGAGAGATTTCAGCTGCTGTCTGGGCTTTCACTGCCTTTCTATGCTTCCTTTCTTCATGTGTTCAACACTTTTTCCCTGTGTCATTTCATTTTATTACCCATAACTTAATTTGTAAAACTAATTAGATTTCATATATGAATTTCTTTGCTTGTTACCAACATCTGGGGAAATCTTCAAGTCATCGGCACCTTTAGAAATATCTTTTCTGAGAAAAATAGTGACGTATTTAATACTTAGTTTCCCATCTATACATGTGCTTAGTCTTATATCTGCTGTGTGCAACCACACAACATTATTATGGGATATTTCCTGACTTTCCATTTGATTTGCTGAAGATTCCTCAAGCAAAAGCTTCCTCAACACTAAAAGCAACTGTGCGAAAACGCTGAACAAGCGGTTCAGATTATTGAAGGTTCATATGCGTTTAAATAGAGCGTGTGGATTCACTTCCCTCACATCATTAAAGGGAAGAATGAACCTGATATGATCCATGTGATGTTATGAAACAGGCATGGAAAGCTAGGCAAGGAAAAAAAAAAAAAATGTCCGCACCATGGTACTTAGTGCACTGAAACCCATAAATAAAAGAGGACGGCACAATGCATCATAGACTAACTGAAGTGGAATAAAGGCAAAGCGGAGGATTAATGTCAATAATCCCACTTTTGGATACTTTAAAGAAGCGGCTATTCAACAAGCAAGATTACCGACGCAAGAACTTCTGCTTTTCCAGAGATCTGGATCGCATTTCAGACAGTTTCTCGGGTAAATGAGGAAAAGTCTGCACTTGCTTCCAGATTTGAAAAGGCATATGTATGTAATTAGTTTTATCTTTAGAATATAAAAGCCATATGAACCTAAAATATACATCAAACGAAGCTTCTTTTGATCATTTCAGACTCACGGCTAAGAGTATATAAAATATAGATTTGTCTAAAAACATCTGCTGCTTACTGCATACACAGACTAGGCCAACGTTACATAGAGATTCATTTATTCTAATATTTCACGTAGGGTTACACTGCATTTTCCCCTACCGAAAATTACAGTCAGAAAATTAAATTTTTGGCGTTTTTGGTCTAAAAGCACCCGATTCGAATGTTATCACCAAGCTGCAACATCCTGCTCTACTAGTAGGCACAAAAGGCCCCTACTGGCCCATATCTATCAGCTGATAACACCCATTCATACGAGTGATGACATTCGAATCGGCTGCTAAAAGAGAAAAAAAGGATACACTGCACTGTTTTGCTAAGCAGTGTTCAGCCCGTAGGATTCACTCTCCCCCCCAGCCATTGTTACAATTGAGGCGGAGAGTGAAACCCGTTCATTTCAATGGCTTGTGATGCGCAAGGGTGACTTGTTGCTATGCCAAAATTAGGTTAAAAATTGCTCAATATTCTGCTCTCAGGATATCATGCAGATGTACGCGAATAAATAAAATTGAAGTCAAAACTATTAGCCATCCTGTTATTTTCTTTACTTTTTCAAATATTTCCCAAATGATGTTTAACAGAGCAAGGAGTTTTTCACAGTATTCCCTATAATATTTTTTTTCTGAAGAAAGTCTTATTTGCTTTATTTCTGCTAGAATAAAAAGCATTTTGTTTTAACAATAACTTCCCTTATTAACCTAACTAACCTAATTAAGCCTTTAAATGTCACTTTAGGCTGTCTTGAAAAATATCCAGTCAAATATTATTTACTGTCATCATGGCAAAGATAAAATAAATCAGTTATTAGAAATGAGTTATTAAAACTATTATGTTTAGAAATGTGTTGGAAAAATCTTCTCTCTGTTAAACAGAAATTGGGGAAAAATAAACAGCGGGGCTAATAATTAAGGAGGGCTAAAAAAATCTGACTATATATGCAGGAACCGCACATGCCATGAAACAAAGCAAAGTTTCCTTAAAATGTTATTGTATTTTATATATGGTAGTGTATTCTATGTTATTATGCTGTGCTTCTATTTTAGGCGTGACATATTACATTACATTCTGTAGGGGGTCTACAGATGAAAAATAGCCATTCTTGGCTAATTCTGGCACATTTTACAGTAATGTTTATTAATGTGCATTGACCCTGTAAACAAACAAACTAAACTAAACCTGTATACCTGCTGCTTGCGATTGCACTACCGCACTGTCATGGCAATGCTGATAAACTGACACTTCACGGTCAATAAAATGTGGTTATTTTATTGTCTATTACTTATAATCAGTAAGTTACTGAGTTAAATTTTACAAAAGTACTTTATATCATTTGATAAAATAAGGAATAATTATAACAAAGCATTTTCACTTTCGGTTCTAAGCCAAGTGCGTCCAGAATATTCATTTTGGTGCATCCCTCATTTCAAGTGATGCCATTAGTGGAAGTAAGATGTGGATTTCAATAGCTTGGACAATCTGGTCACTCTTAAATATATATTAAATCTGTTTTATGGGATATTATGCAGATCTAATAAATGCAGAAACAGTGTTGCAGAGATCGCAAAGCATCAGCTTTGCTTACAGCCATACCTGATGATCAATAACGAATGATCTTCCACAGCAGAAACCTCCGATGGATGCCAACGCATTCTCCATGTTTGCACTTATGAGGTCAATATCGTCGATCTAAAATAAGGTCAAACACATATTGATATCATAGTGATATTCATTATTATTCTTAATATATAGTGTATATATCAGCCATTACGTACGTTGACCCCAAAATGCTCTGTGACTCCTCTTCCGTGTTCGCCAAGCACTCCAAAAGACATGCTCTCCTCCAGAAAGATTCGCACTTTATATTTGTACTTCAATTTTACCTGGAAAAGATTTTATATTATAATGTGAAATATTTAAAAAATTCAACTTGTGAAATGTAGAAGCTAATCTTTGCTTTTATGTCTTGCTAACGAGTTCCTAGTGGTCACAACTACAACAACAAAAAAGGTTCAGTTTAAAAGTAATACATTTAACTTTTATGGTACGAAAAAGGGACATTGCAAAAAGAATTTGAGAATGAAGCTCCATTTCCATTTCACGTGTCAAATCAGCACTTCACAGAAAACAAACCATCAATAATAAAAAGGAAGTTTCTGCAAAAAGGAAATCACTGTAGCTCTTTTTGTTTTTCAAAAGGTGTGGTAGATTAAAATTTAAGCTGTTTGTTCAAATACTATAAAATTTGTAAACAACAGTACTATATAATAGACTTTCTTAGCAAACACATATCAGCCTTATACTAAATTGCCTATTAACTTTAAACTAAAGCTTTGTGATTTGGACAAGTTCCACGAAGACTAAAATGTTGTCGAAATGATCTCACTGAATTCTGATTAGAGGAAAGGACTAAACAAGATCCCATTTTGTAAAGTAGACAGAGATAATAATGGTAGAGTTTCAAAAAGCTGCAATTTGAAACCTGTTTTTAAACATGTTGGTAATATTTCAGTTTAAATACCAATTCTGCTTATTACTAATCAAATTAAAGTGACATTTAAAGGCTTAACTAGGTTAATTAGGTTAACTAGGCAGGTTAGGGTAATTAGGCAAGTTATTGTATAATGATTGTTTGCTCTGTAGACTATCGAAAAAATACATAGCTTAAAGGGGCTAATAATTATGACCTTAAAATGTTTTTTTTTTATTAAAAACTGAAAATTAAAATTAAAAATATTATCAGACATACTGTGAAAATGTCCTTTCTCTGTTAAACATCATTTGGGAAATATTTTAAAAAGAAAATTCAAAGGGGGGCTAATAATTCTGACTTCAACTGTATATAGTTAATAATATGTAGCAATTTTTATTTGATGTGTTTTAAATTTTCAGCTACTACACTAAAAATCCATCCGAATAAATCTGCAGATTAGTAAAAAAAACTAAGAGAAAGAAAAAAATTCTTTCTGGCCCAATACTTATTACTTGCTTACTTCTTTAATGCACATCTTATTCTACATGATCTTATTCGACCTACCGAATCCTACCAAATACATAAATCTAACTATTACCTTAATAACTAATAATAATAAGCAGCAAATTAGGAGTGTATTGAGATAAAAGTCATAGCTAATGGTTTATTAATAGCAAGAATTATAGTCCCCAAAATGCAGTGAGCATACAAATGAACAGCCAAATTAGACACAAAAACGATAGTTTTATAAACAAGTATAAATGCTAAAGTTTGTGTTTTCTTACCAGTTCAGGCAGTGGGCAGATATCTGCAGTGTTGATGTAGAGACCCTCGACTAAAATGAATCGCCGGATCACTCTTGCCTTACGCGGATTCTGTAGTTAAACATAAAAATAAGGTATACATGTTCAGGGAAAACAAACAGCTGCTCAAAGCATGATCATAAATTCATTAATAATTCATCTGTGCACTGAGCAAATATGTGCATGAGAATGGGTATTTAAGTATGATATTTGAACTTTTTACAGAAGACTCCAATTGCAATGTTATGTGGTGTAATAATAGTTAATACAGCAATATATTGACCATCATATTGAGTAGAATCATTATTTTGGATCACAGTGCAGCAACAAAATACTAATAATTTTACGTGGTTTTAAATGTTTAATTAATAATATATGTTTATACAACACTTGAATTTCCCCCAATTGTCAGCAAGAAATCTTTAATCATTTAGTTAGTAACAAGATTTAATATGATCACTTATTTTTTATGTGTATATTTTTGCACAGTTATTTGTGGGTCATTTGCATCGCTCTACCTGAATTGTATTTGCATTGCCCCACACAATAGACATTACATATTTTTTTATACAATGCAAAAGTAGTCAAAACAAATAACAACAACACAGCTTCTTTTTCCTGTAACAACAGCACGGCGGATAACAGTAAATCTAAATATTTATATTATTATTATTATTACTACTACTACTATTTATAACTGATTTGCTTTTTATTAGTTTTTGTGTAAAAAAAAATTCATTTACTCTTTATTTCATTTTTTTTAACACAAAACAGAATGAAAAAAAAATAAACAAATAAAAAATGAATAATAATATAATAAATTTTTTGTGGAAAACCTGATGTGACCCAGCCTCACTCAGGCCCCGAGGTAAAGAGTTTGAGACCCCTGGTATAAGTAAAAGGAGGAGTACAGAAAAAAGGGCCACAATTCTGGCGAATATATGGTTGTATCAAACTGTCATCGTGCGTTTACACATGCTTTTGAAGATACTTTTGAAAGTAAAATTAGTATTTTAACCAAACCTAAAGTCAGTTATACTAAATATTGTTTAAACTACTGATTTTGCAACTTTTTACTCAATTGTTTTATGTTGAATCTATTTAAATTTGTCAAAACCAATTAACTTGATTGATGTGTTGGCACAACATGAATGAATTGTGTGGAACCCAGGATTTTTTTTACACTGTGTTATTTAGATGTTTTTTTTGTTAGTTTTTTTGTTTTTAAAGAGTGTAATATACTGCTTTTAAAAGTAACTTTACCCAAATCTGGTCACAGCTGGTCAAATCTCTCCTTACCTTCTGATCTTCAATCTCTTGCTCCTTCAGAAGGCGTTCAAGATCCTCCATATCATTGTGTTTGAAGTATTTAATGAAGCTGCGTGACGCCTGAAGGCCTTTCTGAATAGAGAAACAGGCTGCTTCATCACTGAGAAACAAAATGAGAGGAGAGACCGATCTTTAAAGATGCTCCAGTTTTATTTAATGCAGCAGATGATTAACAGTTGATGAAATGAAGAGGCTCGGTGAAATATAAGTAGGCAGATGCTCACACAAAGATGATGTCTCCTCGTTTGGAGTAAGCTGGAATGGCACTGGCGATGGTGGCGAAGCCGTACGAGTAGATAATGGCCTCCTCCGTCCTCATGAACTTCGCTAATCGCTCCTCTAACTCCAGATGAACATCTGCAAGACAAAAATTTAAACATACTAAACCCAGGATCATGAAAATGATAGTGTTGACATGTTTGCAGAAACCCTGTTACATTGCTACTTGCACTTTTAGTGGCCATTTTAATGTAAAATGTCCAATAGGTGGTGCTAATAATACATGTGTTTACCAGGGGCAGGTGTGGCCTAATGGTCGGTGAGTTAGACTTGTAATCCAAAGGTTGATGGTTTGATTCCAGGTTCCGGTGCGAATTAAAGGTGGGGACAGTAAATGAACCGTACACTCTCCATCTTCGAAACCTAGCCAAGGTGCCCCTGAGCAAGGCACCTAACCCCTAATTGCTCCCTGGAAGCAAAAGCTGCCCACTGCTCTGCACTGCTCTCACTCAAAAATGTGTGTGCGCACTTGGATGGGTTAAAAACAAAGAGCCAATTTGGAGTACGGGTAAAAACCATACTTGACAAGGCTCACTTCACTTTCGTAATATTCGCAAGACCGGGACACACCAAGCCGACGGTCAGCCCAAGGGTTTTGTTGGGCAATCGGTCAGCACTGGTCCAGCTAGTTCACAGGTGTAAAACTCAGTTTCTGGAGGGCCGCAGTTTAGCTTTAACCCTAATTAAACACACCTGATCAAACTAATTGAGTCCCTCAGGCTTGTGTCGCTAAGTAACGACGTATGCTATTGTAAAAGCATCTTTTTAGTAAAGCATACACTCAATGCATCACATAGCGGTATGATGCATGAATGTCTCATTTATATACACTATGAAAAGCAGCTACGCTATTTATTCTCTTTATTCTCTATTTCCATCTGGAGACACTCATCCAGAGGCCCCTAGAGATTATGCAGCGCCACTGATGCGATCCAAGACCTGGCTGAATGAACACACACAGTTGAAGTCAGAATTATTAGCCCCCTTCAAATTTTTCTTTTTTCTTTTTTAAATATTTCCCAAATGATGTTTAACAGAGCAAGGAAATTTTCACAGTATGTCTGATAATATTTTTTTCCTCTGGAGAAAGTTTTATTTGTTTTATTTCAGCTAGAATAAAAGCAGTTTTTAATTGATTAAAAACCATCTAGTTACCATGTAAGTTTACAGGTATAAGCGACACTTAATATAAAGTGGGACCACCATGGTCAAGGTCATAATTATTAGCCCCTTTAAGCTATATTTTTTCTGATAGTCTACAGAACAAACCATCATTATACAATAACTTGCCTATAACCCTAACCTGCCTAGTTAACCTAATTAACCTAACTTAAATTAACCTTTAAATGTCATTTTAAGCTGTATAGAAGCGTCTTGAAATATATCTAGTCAAATATTATGTACTGTCATCGTGGAAAAAATAAAATAAATCAGTTATTAGAAATGAGTTATTAAAACTATTATGTTTAGAAATTTTCTAAAAAAAATCTTCTCTCCATTAACCAGAAATTGGGGGGGGAAAATAAACAGGGGGGATTATAATTCTGACTTCAACTGTATGGCTGAATGCCTTTGAATAGCTACAAAATTTGAAAACAAAGTATTCTAACTTCATTGTGTTGAACAAAAACTGATTGCGTCGTACGTGGATTACATCTGAAATTGTAAATCCCATCCACATCCATTGTATTCAACTGCCTTTCAGTAAAATCAAGAGACTTTGTTTACAGTCCAAGACATAATTTTGAAATGAATGCAGTGTATTTTAAATGTAAAATGGATATAACGTTTGTGATGTACTTAAAATCCTGACTTTAATTAATGGGGATTAAATGGACACTCAAAAATGAACACTCTCTGTTAATTAACTCTCCCTCAGGTCACTGAACATGTAGGTGAATTTTTCCTTTAGTAGAACATTAAAGAAGCATTTTAGCTGAATTTGTGGTCCTTGGTGATTTATGTAATAATTTTAAAAACATTTTTAAATGCCTAAATATCATTAAATATCACAATCTGCATGTATAGCACTGCAGAGTTTTCCTCCCTCTGGTGTTCATTTCAGCTGAACATGCAGAAATCTGTCTGTACTGTTGCATTTTTCAGAGTTGTGCAAAAATGTTTTGGTAGAGGCATGTCTTTTTTTTCACCATTGAGCCTCTTTTGTAAATACTTGAGATGATAAATCAACCTACCGAAGGTCCCATAGAATCCTCTTGGTCCACAAGTTCCCACGCCATATTTTTTGAGTGACGCCAATGCCTTCAACTGAAAACAGGACAGCGAGGATTAATGCGTTTGTTGAAGTATGGAGAGATTTTCATCACAAGCAGAACCAAGAACATCAGCCAATCGGTTCTCCGGGCAGTTTACTCAGCTTAATGAGCCTCTTCAAGTTACCATGAAATTAAAATTGGCCAGATTTAGATTACTTGCTACATGTTCCAGATTTTACTGTACAAAACTCTGAGCTACTCCAAAAGAAATAATATTTAATTATTGTAAGCAGCAAAAGGCGCCCATAACAATCAAGCCTGAAATTATTCGTACCTCTGACAAATTCCGACCTAAAAGTTTTGTTCAAATGTAAACAAAAGCTGAGAATATATATATATATATATATATATATATATATATATATATATATATATATATATATATATATATATATATATATATATATATATATATATATATATATATATTTGCACACAATAGGACATTCAATGGCTTCAACTTGTAATTTTCGGTGTTTCATTTTTAATTAGTCAACTTTAGCTGCACTTTGCCACTTTCACTTTCATTCAGGGACATTTCATGCATGCCCCCCATGACAAACAAGATATTGGATGTGAGGAAAAAAAAAACTCAAAAATTGTGTTGTTTCAGCTCAGCTAGTTTGAGCAAACAGAATATATATTTTTTTTGATTGTGGAATAATTTACCTGCTGATATTCGATCATTTAAGATGTTTAAGCAAACTTTATTATTACATTTTATCCTGAATCGTACATGTTTTTCATGAAGATTGATTATGTTGTGACTGGATTCACTGATCAGTGTATTTTGCGTTATGTTTTGTTTATAATGTGATAATGTTGTGATATTTTTCCCTATTTAATGTTTGCGTTTTGTTGTTGTTTCATGAATGTTGTGTCAATTTGTGTTGTTGTTATGTGATTGTGGTAAACTGTATGACCCCCGCAAAAAGAGATGGTACATCTCAAGGAGTTAACAAAACATACGAAAACAAAACATAAAAACAAAACAAAAGAAAACAAAAACACAACTTTTAATAAAATATAAAGGTTTTTTTCAGCACTAATGCATTCATTTGATCAAAACTTGTGTAACTTGTGACATTAAGGAAAACACGGTTTAAGAAAAATTAGTTTTTACATTTTACTCATTAAAGGATCTTAGGAAAAAATACTATAATAACATAAAAAAAATGAATCAGAAAACATAATATTATAAGGGATATTGCGACTGTAGTAACCTCAGAAATAAATGAAATTTGAAATACCAATAAAAAAATAAAATATTTTACATTGTGACAACAGTTCACATTAGAAACGTTTTAACTGTATAACATTTGACCAACCCAAGCTCATTCTGAAAACGTAGCCCCCTGGACGTTTCTGGAGACTGCGATTTATGTAATATATATATTTCGTTTTTTCAAGCGAACGCTACAGGGTGGTGTGACGCCGCTCCTCTTTGCACTCGCCAGCTGGGCTGACAGCTTACCTCCTCCGTGTGGAGGGTTTTCCCGGCGCAACCAGTTTGTCCGGTCAGCCCATCGTGTTATGTCAGAGGAGCAGAGGCCCGGAGGCCCGGAGGAGGAGCCGGCAGCGTTCGACAAAAAACAGAATCCAAAAATTAAAGCGAACGAGTTCGTAACAGGGCGAGAATGCGGCGAAATCCGAAAATGTGGTCAAAATCAGACGAGGGTTTTTTTTTTTCTGCACGGCTTTTGTAAATCGTCGCTTGGGTTAAGGGAAGAAGGAGGAGGAGGAGGAGGATGGCCGGGTCGGCCGATTGGGCGGCCGCCCAGTCATTTTGTTCAGTTATTCAGCCAGTCGGACAGACGGTCGCTCGACAGCGGCCTCCGGCAGCTTTTTACACAAGAACAGCGCGGACGTGAACAGCGCGCACTCGCAAGAGCCATTAAAGACACGAAAAAATGCGCACAGTGGCCTCTTGCGGATTCACGAAAACAAAAACTGCACAAATACATACCTCTCGGGACTTATTTCGCGGTCTCCAGAAACGTCCGCGGAGCTACGTTTCCAGAATGAGCCTGGGTTGCATTTGACTGTGTGTTTTAACTGTATTGGAAACTGCATTCTTTTTTTTTTTTTTTTTTTATTAGAATATGCATAAATCATACAAATACAAGAAAAAAAAAATCAACAAATAACAAATACAAAGCAACGAAACAAAAACAAAACAAAAACAACAACAATATAGTCATGTACTGGTATGTGCTTGAGTGTGTGCGTGTGAGTGTGTGTATGCATGTAAAGGTAACTTGGTGGACAGGTCAGAGTACATACATAACTGCATTCTTGAGTAAATAACTCTAGCTTTGATGAGCACTGCAGACTTCTTTGAAACATCTTTAAATTGTTACAGTTTCATCTTGCTGAATTTAACTAAATTTTTCCTTCGTATAACAAGAGACTTCTTTCAAAGTCCTTTAGAAGTCAGTAAAAATGCTGCCGATTTGTGTTGGGACAGCATAAAGGAATTAAGTTAACTTAATAGTTTTTACAAATTTAAGTAGATTAAACTTAAAACAATTCAATTGTCGCCCAAAAAACCTCCAGAATTGTGTTGTTTCAGCTCAGTTTAAATAAGTAGCTTGAACAAGCAGCAAACGTCATTCTTTCAGTGCACTAAAGCTATGTTTAAGTGCCATTTAAGTCATGCCTTCCAAATCAAATCCAGCAGCAGTGATGTTTTCATTCATCAAGCTGTAATCATCATAAATGAGCAAGCGGCACGTTATAATCAGCGGCCGCAGTGATGGATGTAAATGTGAGGAATGGAAAAGCCCTTAAAGCGGCTACAAACCTTCACGCGCTCATTGTCAAGCAGACCCAAGAAGTTAAACGAGGCAAAGTTAATGCACTCTTTGCCATTTACAATGATTTTGTGGCTTGGAGGCCTGTAAAAGAAACACACGGCCTTCAGTCAGGATCATTTACACAGCCGTTGTTATTCCGCTTGAGACATGTTGACTCTAAATAAGAGGTTTATGCAGAAATCTGTATACAGTAAATGTGTAGCAGACGTACCCTGTGACCACATCATAATTGAGGGAAGGGTGGTCTTTAGATACGGGGGAGACCAGCGGTTCGGGTTGCCACTCTTCAATTAACTCCTCTTTCTCCTGAAACACACAGATTTGGTGTTATTATAATAAATGTAAGTATTGAAAGACATTGATTATTTCTTATAATGCATTCAATAGATGTGTATAGTCGTCACATTCCGGGTTTGTTTAGATCATAGAAAACGTTATTGTATAAAACAGTAATTCCTTACCATCATAACTTGATAAAACATGATTAAAACTCTAAATAAAATGTTTAAATGTTAGTATTTTGATTATTTTATTTTTAATACTATTTTTAATTCATGAAATATGAATGAATAAATAGATAAATAAATAAAAATAAATACATTTATTAACACACCCATATAAAAAATATGATGCAATACATTTATTTGGTCAATATTGCTAAAAAACTGTATTTTGTGTAATCATAAACAAAACATACACATTTTGGATAAATATAAATAAATAAATAATATAAAACTAATAAATATATACATTTATAAACACACATAAAAGAATTTCCCTCAAAATAAATTGTTGGTCAATATTGCTAAGATTTTGACCATCTTATTGACTAGCTATTTTCGATGTGCGAAAACAAACATAAAATACATATATAAATATGAATAAATAAATAAAACAAACATTAAAAAAAAGCAATACAAATTTTTGGACAATATTTCTAAGAAATTGTATTTTCCATAGTGTAAAAAAAAGAAAATCTAACATAAATATGAAACTATTAATAAAAAAACAATAAACAATACTAAACTAATAAATAAATTGATAAACATTCAAAACAATATGCAGTTCCCACGCTTTCATGAACAGCTGATTCAAAGACTTTCAATGATTTTTTAAAGCACCATTTATTTTTAATCAAGCACCTTAATGTAATGTAAATCATATCTTAGCATATGTAGAGACCAAAAAAGTCCTGACTGTACTTAAGATTTAACTTACACTTAAAATTTTGAGGTAAAAAAGTCATGTTTAAGGTTACTTTTAAGTCATGTTCAAAAAACTTTAATAACATTTCTTGAATTCAAAACTGGTGATATTCAAATGCAGTTCCTGAAATATAGATAAAATGTGCATTATTTGACAGTGTTACTGTACAAGATTTAAATTTAAGATTTTTAGTTTAAGAGTTTCTCAGTTTTTGCCATTTTGTTTTGAGTACAATTGTTGAAATAAAACCATAAAGAAATTCAATTTCAAGTTTAATTCAAGAACTTTTAAGGACCTATGTTTGTTTTCAAGTACTTTCCAGGCCTTAAATCCATACTGTATGTCTGAAATTCAAGTACCTTTATGCACTTTCAAGAAGTGTGGGAAACCTGAATATGATGCAATACAAACTTTTGGTCAATAATGCTACGAAATTGTATTTTCACTGTGCGAAAATAAATATTCGATAAAAATTGTACAAGTAATAATAAATAAAATAATTATTAATAAATAAATAAAATCTGACAATTAACTGTTTAAACCTTGCTGAAATGAAAGCTATGTAAACTAAATTCATGGTATCATGATTTGTTTATATTTATAAATCATGATTGTTCAAATGCAATCTAGATACATGACATCTACATTTTATGAACAACATTAAAACATCCTAACTATTACTCTGAAAAGTTATTAAATAACTCTTATGCTCATCTTGCATAAACATTCACTTTGAGATAAAAAATAAAAGTGGTCAAAACTTTATTCTTACTGTAATGATTTCTCAATAGGTGTACGTATATGTTTATTAGCAGTCCTAAATAGGTTTTAGATTTAGGGAAAGTATTAAACAAAAATATATATCTATATCTGTCTGTCTGTCAGTCTATTTTGTTTTTATACTACATAGATAACTTTTTGTAAACTATACTGACACCTACATGGCAGATCTCAAAGCACAAAATACACAACATTAAAAGAAACTTAATTAACAATTAAGGGTTAATGAACTACATTGTCTAAATTTTCATTTCATTTTCTTTATCGGCTTAGTCCTTTTATTAATCCGGGATCGCCACAGCGGAATGAACCACCAACTTATCCAGCACGTTTTTACACAGCAATGGCCACAACCCATCCCTGGGAAATACTTTGTCTTAATATTGGCTGTAATTAATGTAATAATTGGCTTATCTTAATGAATCCTTTTATTCAAGGTGGATCATTTAAGCTGATTAAAAACTAATACAAAAAGTTACAAAAGTAAAACTATATTCACAGAAATGATCTTCACAGAAATACGAAGCACAAACAGTTTTCAATAATGATGACAATTTGAAATGCTTCTTAATATTAGCATCATTTCTGAAAACAAAACTTACATCAATAAACCACATAATAAAAACAAAAACTCTGATGTTCATTGTAACAACAGCTCACAATATGACTGTTTGTACTGTAATTTTGAGTAAATAATTGAGTATAAGTGGCTTTCCAAAACTTTTATATGACTGTATGTCAAACAAATTATTATTATTATTATTTATTAATGCCAAAATAGATTTATTGAAAACTATTTTTGAATGCAACTGTAAATGAATCCTATGTGACGTGCATAATCCATCTCTCACCTTTTCTGTGAGGTCTGATCTCTCCTGAAGTTTATACGTTTTGGAAAACAGCAGTCGGATAATCCATAAAATGAGAAAACCTTCTAAAATTAAGTGATATGCTGGGGCCTAGAAAAAACAACAACAACAACAACACACAAATAGTATCAGTTCCTTTGATTATTAGATGCATTCATAAGAAATTGTATAAAATGGCGACAAATTAAATAATGTAAAAGAAATCATTGATGGATTTCATATTATAGCCATATACATATCATATTAAATACATACAATATACATTAGATGATTTGATAGAAGAAAACCCTGTTAACCCTTGTGAATTCACAATGCTTTGGTTACGTTCGGAATGAAAACATCTGCTAAATTAAACTGTAAAAATGTATCAGATATATAGGTATTTCTTAATTTTTTTCCAGAGATATATTAAACATCCTTAGTCCTGTTCAAAACTACTAAATGTTCTTTTAATAAAGGATTTTGACTCTTTAATTCCCAAGTTTGTAATGTCGCTGATTTTTTATATAAAAAGGTAACTGTGAAATGGATTTAATTGTACCTTTTTTTGTGATTATTTATTTATTGCAGAACAAAGCCAGCATACATAGCTAGCGACAACTTTGTAAAAACCAGGGTTTGCATTAAATGAAAATACATAAAGAATAAAATAAAAATATAATAATAAAATAAAAGCAAAAAATTATAAACAAATAACAATACACAGGAAAAGAAAAACTCTAGGGTGAGAATTATCTAGTTATTATATTAAAAACTTTCTCAATAAAATCAGACCATGCTTTGATTGTATGGGGTTTAGCTCTGTTAATTCTTGCTGTAGAACGTTCTAATTTTTGAACACATTTTATCCACTGGGAATGCGGGTTCATGCCATATTTTGAATATAACCTTCTTGGCTGCAGTATGAAATAACCTTTTAGTTAGTTTAGATCATAATCATCATTCAATAAACAGAAATTGGGATGTTTAGGAATAATTATTTGTACTTTTAAATTACAGTCTTGGACATGTAAAGGTTAGTAACAACATTGGCTTTGCTGCATTGTTTGTTTGTGTGCAGAATCAGATTTTTATTTATTTTTCTTTCTAACATACTGTGTGTGGCTGTTTTTGCCCCATTGACTTCAATTATAACTACATTTTTGGATTGCAAAGCCATGACAGCACATAATCACATGGTCTTAATTGTTGGTGGTTTTCCCTGTTGGAAAAAGGTGCAATTTGTCATTATTACTGATAACAAAAATATCACCTAATCATGATCAAAATAGCTTAACCTCCTTCAAATAGGCTCAGAATCTCCAGTTCTCAATTCCACTGTATAGTCTCATGTTTGAGCAAAGCATATTTCAGTTTTGTCCGTCACACTACTCATCATGACATTACTTTTTCCCAATTTCAATATAAAAATGTTGTCATTAAGAGAATATTGGTCAAATTGGAAAAAAAAGTCATATATTCATATTAAACATGTCAAATATTAAGAAATGAAAACCCTAGTTTTCATTTACAGCAACGCCTCATGTTTGTTATTCTGGCCTATTGCCAAAAGAAAACAACAACTTGGAATTAAATTATTTTATTTGGAAGAAGCCCTTATAGAATAAAACATACATTAACCTTTTACACCAAATACGCAAGAAGAAAATTCAGTACATCTTGAGAAACTGAGAATTTTCAAGTGATCTATTGATTTTGTTTCCTCCTCATAGCTGTACATCGATTAAATATACAGTTGAAATCTGAATTATTAAACCCCTTTAAATTTTCTTTTCTTTTTAAAAATATTTCTCAAGTGATGTTTAACATCAAGGAAATTTTCACAGCATGTCTGATAATTTTTTGTTCTTCTACATGAAGTCTTACTTGTTTTATTTCGGCTAGAATAAAAGCAGTTTTTTACATTTTTTAAAAAGCCATTTTAAGGTTAAAATTATTAGCCCCTTTAAGCTGTATATTTTTTCAATAGTCTACAGAACAAACCAAATTACCCAAACCTGCCTAGTAAACCTAGTAAAGCCTTTAAATTTCCCTTTAAGCTGTTTAGAAGTGTCTTGAAAAATATCTAGTCACATATTATTTACTGTCATCATGACAAAGATAAAATAAATCAGTTATAAGAAATAAGTTAAGCCATTCCATGCAAATGTCAACGTTGCCATGAAAAAAATGAAGTTTTCACCAAAATACGGAAATTGTTTCTGTTATTTTTGCACATTCAGACTTTCTGCTTAATAATATAATTTCAGAAAAATACTCTTTGCAAATTTTAAATAGGGAAATCACAACAGCAGTTAATGACTATCAAAGTACAACCTTATTTACAGTCAATTACATAGTGGTAACATTGTTTTGAAGTCATCCTTGCGTGCTATTTCAGACTCAATATTCAACTTAGCGCGATAAACAATATATGGGCCATTAAAAGAACGAATTTGCGAATACCAAACCTACTTTACCTCAACTTACTACACAATTTGGCAACAGATAAAAACAAAATAAACAGTGTTCTTGTTATACAATGACATAATTCAATTTTTAGCAGAACCTATATTTGTGTAAATCCACCACCATTGGTACAGCACTATAGCTACTAGTAAAGGTAGAATTAGGTGTGCAACTCACCTGTCTGACTGATACTCATGTCATATTTAACACTTCCTGGAGTTACACTATGAGACTACTGAAGATTACATGTGAAATACAGCCGAATACAACCACCTACGCCAGTCCTGTTTACCTCAGCAAACGCAGAACAGTCTGTCGATATTTACAAATCTTAAAAACCTCAAAAAGACAAAAGAAGAAAGTTTGTAGTTACCTCGTAAAAAGCTTGCACCATCTCCACCAACACCCACTGTTGCCCCGACGCCATTTTGACTGAGTCACATGATCGCTCTGCGCGACTTCCTGATTGATAAAGAGGCGCCATCGCGTGGAGGAGAAGCGTCATTGCAGGCTTCGTCAGTCGGATTTTCCACCTCTGTTTTTGAATGTGATGTCATTTGCTTGGTCACCATCAAACCAGCATTACGTTATGGTTATAAAGAAACCATTTGTTACATTTCTTGTACTGTTGCATACCGTTTGGTAAGCTGAACATTTAATATAGGCTGCTGGAGAATGTTATGGGGGAAATGCAGTATTGTGTGTGTGTGTGTGTGTGTGTGTGTGTGTGTGTGTGTTGCCGTTGTTGCTGTTGTTTTGTGTTGTCTTGAAATGTAACAACCACTTTAGATATTGTAAGAATTGAAATATTGCAAATATTCTGATATCTTTGACAATTCAAAACATGAGCTGAAGACAGGGCCAATGGACTCCACAACCCACCAGGGGGGAACGCGTGAAAAACCAGTTCCTGCTGCATTTGCATCTGACTATGCTGAGACTCAGCTTCATCCCCCCAAGTCACACATATGGTCATTTCAATGTTTCAATGTTTTAGACTAACCAAACTGACTTTAACTATCATGTTTGATATCATTTGAAATGTCTCAGTGCGATTGGTACAATGGTCTCATTCTCCCAGAAATAGACATAATCAGAATAATAAATATAGAACTACAGGCATCTTTTGAACCACTGTGAGGGGTGTGACTTTTACACTAAGTGTGAATGCCTTTTTTCACACCCCCTTCCTTGAGGGAATTCTTGGATTATTTAAGGTAAGGGTTGAGAAAAACTCAGGGCGATTCTGCCTAACCAGATCAGCCCATAACATGGCTTGTTCCATGTTATGTATATTTCAAAGTCAGGAATGCATCTTTTCATCTTGGATTTATCTTTGATAATTTGATGTTTTGTATTGATCGTTTATGAATTGACTGATTGAATTGGCATAATACATTTACCTGACTAATAAATTGTTATGTTTTGAATGATTCAAACAGAGTTCGTGTTATTATCTTTAGTAGATTGTGGTAATTTCATAGCACCACAAGCCCCTGTTCAGGTTAGTAGCGGACTAGAACACGGTAGACGGAGCATTGCGGCACGTTACACGATGTCTCTAGAGCTCCGACTAACAAATTGGCATTTATTCATGTATACTTAGGTTGTAAAAGGATATCTAAGGGGATAGTCCTTCACCCGATAAACTTTTAATACTATTTAGATAGTATAGTGATTATTCAAAGTTACTACTAGTTTAAGTACGACTGGTCTGCTTAATTCTATAGTAATGATCGTTATATGACTAAATAGCTCTGTCTGATTTAGGAGGTAGCAGACCTATGGGGACCGCATAAAAAATATCCTAATCTGAGTAAGTAGTGTTCTGCCTTTTTAGGATAGCGGTCAATCGCCACTGTTTAGTGACCAAGACTGACATGCTTGTGCTTAAGAAATTGTATACTCGGCCGGTACAAGATTCAGGATGTTATAGAGATCCCAATGAACGAGAATAACATAAAATGATGAACCGAAGAGAATATTCAATCATAATCTAAAATAATGTGAAAGGAAACAAAATAACTTTCTCAATGTTTTATAATTGGAGTCAGATAAAACGAGGATAAACATATTAATATTCTAAACCATCTCATACTAAAATTGGAGTCAGATATGAGTTAAGTTTAATATAAATCAACATTGTGCACTGGAAAGACCGAACATGCAGTGAACCTTCATCCACCACTGGATACCGTCATTGGACCAACTGGCTGGACCTTACAATATCATTCATATTGATTAGGAGAATGGTATAAAAACATTCAAAAATTACTTTTATAGCTCTTAAACTTTTAAAATACTCTTGTTTTGTCCTGGTAAATTTGGTATTAGTGCGACTACTTGTTCTTGTGGCATTTAAACCGACCACAACCGAATTTGGAATTGCAAAGCAGGCTACCATAAGCGATAGTAATTCATTCGTTCATTCATTCTTCTCCAGCTCGGTCCATTATTTATCAGGGATCGCCACTGTGGAATGAACCACCAACTATTCCAGCATATGTTTTACACAGCGGATGCACTTCCAGCCACAACCCAGTACCTATTAGGAATCGATTGTAATTATATTTCTGATCATTTTATCTTAGTTATTATTCTAAAATGTGTGTGTTTTTGAAAGAAATTTTTGTCTTTACTATCTGTATGAGTTCGACATTAATTGGACTTTTTTTCTGTGAATCTATCTATCTACAAGGTACAGTTTTCCCTGATCTGTATCTTAAATAATAATATTAATAATTAAAAAAAATAGATAATACAAATATACATTTGACCACCCCATAATGGTATCCAATATCGGGGTTCATGCATCAGTTTTTGCAAGAATCATTCAACAGTCTAAACGAGAGGATCTGAATGCAGACCTGGTGCAGTGCAATCTGAGCTGCATCCAAAACTTTTTAATGTGCTCACCTAACCCCACCCCTAACCCTACCCGTCACAGTGACATCACTCACTCCAGTGAGTGCATTGTGTCTGACATTGCATAGCTGAGTGCATAGAGAGAGCATAGCTATCTATCTATCTATCTATCTATCTATCTATCTATCTATCTATCTATCTATCTATCTATCTATCTATCTATCTATCTATCTATCTATCTATCTATCTATCTATCTATCTATCTATCTATCTATCTATCTATCTATCTATCTATCTATCTCCGTCCGTCCGTCCGTCCGTCCATCTATTTATCTATCTATCTATCTATCTATCTATCTATCTATCTATCTATCTATCTATCTATCTATCTATCTATCTATCTATCTATCTATCTATCTATCTATCTATCTATCTATCTATCTATCTATCTATCTATCTATCTCCGTCCGTCCGTCCGTCCGTCCATCTATTTATCTATCTATCTATCTATCTATCTATCTATCTATCTATCTATCTATCTATCTATCTATCTATCTATCTATCTATCTATCTATCTATCTATCTATCTATCTATCTATCTATCTATCTATCTCTGTCCGTCTGTCCGTCCGTCCGTCCGCCCGTCCCTCCATCCATCCATCCATCCATCCATCCATCCATCCATCTATCTATCTATCTATCTATCTATCTATCTATCTATCTATCTATCTATCTATCTATCTATCTATCTATCTATCTATCTATCTATCTATCTATCTATCTATCTCTGTCCGTCCGTCCGTCCGTCCGTCCGTCCGTCCCTCCCTCCCTCCCTCCCTCTATCCATCCATCCATCCATCCATCCATCCATCCATCCATCCATCCATCCATCCATCCATCCATCCATCCATCTATCTATCTATCTATCTATCTATCTATCTATCTATCTATCTATCTATCTATCTATCTATCTATCTATCTATCTATCTATCGCCCAACCTCTAAATTTCTGTCGGTTCTGGCAATCAAACCTGCAATCTTTGGGTTATAAATTTGGATTAAACTGCCCCTTTAAATAATAAAGACTCAAGTCTGAGGAGAAGAAGAAAAAGCACTGTGAGATGAAATCCGAGAAAAATCTGAATCTGAACTGTGAAACAGATTTTATGGAGAAAAGTCAGAATTGCAATATGTTGTTGGTGCCAATAGCCTAGTGGTTAAATACATTGACATAATAGCACCGTGTTGCTCATGGTGACTTGAATTCGACCCTCTTGCCGACCCTTCTCCTCTCTCTGCTCCTAATACTTTCCTATCTGTAACATCCACTGACCTATCCCAATTAAAGGTGTAACACCCCTAAAAATAATTATACTAAGATTGTTGCAAGATGTTAAACGTATAGTTCACCCAAAAAGGAAACTGAAGTCATCATTTACTCACCCCTTAATTGTTTACACTATTTTAAGTTCCTTTCTTCTGTCGAACACAAAAGATATTGAAGAAAGCTAAATACCAGTAACGACTGACTTCCATAGTATTTGTTTTCCACTGGAAATTAATTGTTACAGGTTTTCAAGTTTCTTCAGAATATTTTCTTTTGTGTTCGACAGAAGAAAGAAACAAATAAATGTGCAATATCACACTCGTAGCATTGCGATAGGCTGAGTGCCTTAGCATCCCACCAGTGCTGATGTACAGCCATATCACACTGCTACGAGTGTGATATTGCGTTTAAACAACAGTTCAACTTCACAATACTGTATATAAATAAGAAAATCAAACACGGAGAGTCTAAAATCCCCTTTTTATTAGGAACCACTTTCTTACACTATTCATTCACATCTGCAGCTGACATCAAAACAGCAGAAGCCGTTACTAATTCACCAACGTCACTTTACAGCTAGTGTTTGAATGACTCTATGTCTACAGTGATGACAAAACTGCTGATTTTTGCTCACACTTTCAGATTCTAATGCTGAACGTGACATGAAATCCCATCCATCTACAGAGATATCTTCCTACAGTGTTATAGTCTACAGTATTTCTTTGTTGCAATCGGGATTTCACAATAACAAACCCGAAAATAACAACGAATCCACTAACGTTACCAGACTGCTGTTGTGTTTGCGATAAGGAAAAACGTTAAACACATGCAGACTTTGCTTATTTTAATTTTTAATCTGCCAACACAACACACATTCCTGATATGCGAGCAAATCGGTATAAATACAGCACTACAACATAAAAAAGAAAGAGATCATCTAACCTGCCTACATGTCTCTGAAAACCCAGGAGACCGGGGGGAGAGGGTGTTCGGGGGTGAGGTTGAGAACAGGATGCAGCGGGTTTTGGGCGGCCGCTACAGTACCAAAGTTGGAAACCCGGGGTTGATTAGTTTACAGACTGTACCCAAGAGGGGGGTGGGTGAAATTCCGGGAGTTTTTTAGAAAGAAATAAGATTGTGATGTTTGCGAGAGACTGGTCTGAAATACGTGATACTGCCAGGAAAAACTAAAGTGTGACAAACAAACTGTAGTGTCTGCTTGTTGCTGGCTGTATGTGGGTGGAGTAATACACAAAAGGTAAAGAGGCTGTATGGATGCTGATATTACGTAAATATATCATGGCTATCAGCCAATTAGATTCAAGATCCAGACCGAACTGTTGTCTAAAGGCTTATAACCACTCGAGGGTGAGTAAAAAGTAAGTAAATTAAAATTTTTGGGCAAACTATCCCTTTAATCTGAAATCTGATTACTAAGACAATAAATAATTCATTATATTCACAAAATGAGAGGCAGTGGCGCAGTAGGTAGTGCTGCCGCTTCACAGCAAGAAGGTCGCTGGGTCCAACCTCGGCTCAGTTGGCGTTTCTGTGTGGAGTTTGCATGTTCTCCCTGCCTTCGCGTGGGTTTCCTCCGGGTGCTCCGCTTTCCCCCACAGTCCAAAGACATGTAATACTGGTGAATTGGGTAGGCTAAATTGTCCGTAGTGTATGAGTGTGTGTGTGAATGTGTGTGTGGATGTTTCCCAGAGATGGGTTGCGGCTGGAAGGGCATCCGCTGTGTAAAAACTTTCTGGATAAGTTGGCGGTTCATTCCGCTGTGGCGACCCCGGATTAATAAAGGAACTAAGCCGACAAGAAGATGAATGAATGAATGAATGATATTCACAAAATAAAAAGTATAGTGCCTTTATATGCAATTAATGAACGAATACATGTAACGCAAATGCAGATTCACATGAAATGTTGCCTTTTTGCTGGAAAAGAAAATATAAATGTTACACACTGTTTGTTTTTCATCCAGCCAAACTCCAGAATCGAGTTATGTGGCAAAAAAGTCACGTTTCTTAAGCTGAATGACTGCTGACCTGCTTCTGCTGCAAACACGTGGACTAATGTTGTTTATGTGTTGCCACCGGGTCAGTGTGTCATGCGTTCATTATTTAACCTCAGGCCAAACACAGAGATCATTACAGCAGCTTTCTGGGCTTTCTCTCGGTGCACTGCATATGGCTTTTGAGACAAAATGTACATTCTCCCTGCGTGGGTTTCCGCTGGGTGCTCTGGTTTCTCCCACAGTCCAAAGACATGCGGTACAGGTGAATTGGGTAGGCTAAATTGTCCGTAGTGTATGAGTGTTAATGAGAGTGTATGGATGTTTCCCAGAGATGGGTTGCAGATGGAAGGGCATTCGCTGTGTGGAACATGTGCTGGATGGGTTAGTGGTTCATTCCGCTGTGGTGACCCCAGATTAATAAAAACACTCAGCCGAAAAGAAAATGAATGAATGAATGATTCTTTTCATCAAGGCGGCATTTATTAAATGTAAAACAATTTGTTAAATTTTAAATAACTGCTTTCTTTTTGTATTTTGTTTTAAATTAAATTTTTATTCCAGTCATTATTGCTTTTATTCCTATTACCATTAATAATAATAATAATAATAATAACAATAATAATAATAATAATAATAATAATAATAATAATAAATAATAATAGAGTGATTTCCGAAGGATCACGTGACTCTGAAGACTGGAGTAATGAAATTGAAAATTCATCTTTTAAATCACTGGAATAAATTAATAAATTAAATGATAAACTACTTTTAAACAGGTATTTTATAGTGCAAAAACATTTGACAATTTTACAATTTGTACTGTATTTTTGATTTAAAAAATGCAGCTTTGGTGCGCAGGAGAAGATGATTTTAAAATATATTAAAATCCTACTGACCCCACACTTTTGCCCAGTAGTGTATATATAAGTGATGTTTACCCGAGCAAAAAAATAGAAACAGAAACGTTTAGTTTCCTATTATATTTTCCTACTGGAGAAAGTCTTTTTTTTTTTTTTTTGGCTGGAATGAAAGATGGCTAGAGAACAAAAGATGAAAGATTGGCTAGAGAACAAACCTTAATTAACCCTAATTTATTTAAAGTGTAGAAAATATAATATAAATGATCAGTTTTCTGTATTTTGTAATTGATGTTTTTATTTTATTATCATTTATGCTTTTGAATTGCATTATGAGATCTTGATGTTTCTTTTTCCTGATCTTGAAATTTTCACCTTAAAAAGTTGGAAAAAGTGAATTTTACTGACATTTTTAATTGTTTAAAGTGAAATATTGCCTGGTTTGGTGTTGTATATTATAGTACACAACCTTGGTAATAAACTGCCAGTACATTTTCTGTAGATTTTCTGTTAATTTTCCCATAAAGCAATTCACAACCGTAAATAAACGGAAAACACAAAATCTGGAAACTGTTAATTAACAGATATTTTTTACAGTGTAGTAAAGTTTTTGAATTCTTTAAGCTGAATAATAGTATCTTGCAAAATAACCAGTAAAATATTATAAACTGTCATCACAGCAAAAAATAAATAAATAAAATTAATTATTAATTATGTAAAAAATTTTTACTTTATCAAATTAGCTTTTTTTCATAGCTTGTTTTGTTCCAATACCAGCCTGATCTCACGAGGAAACGTAAGTATTTTACGTATTGTCAGTTTAGTGGCTAATTCGTACGAGTTCAGTCGTATGAAAATGTACGATTTTAAAAAGGAGGCGTGGCACCTAACCCCACCCCTAACCCCAACCGTCATTGGTTGATGAGCAAATCGTACTAAATGAATTACAATTAGATCGTACGAATTCATACGAATTAGCCACTAAATCAAAAGTTACGAATTGCCGTGAGATTGCGTTGCCAATACACACAAAGGGAATAAACGTGTACAGCAAATGCAGTACTTTTCTGTTAAAAATACTTTCTGGAAATATTTCAGCGATGCCAACAATTTCGGCCATGACTGTTTATATATATATATTTTAAAAAATTCCATCATAAAAAAAAAATCACAATTCAAAATGCCATAATAAAAAGATAGTGTGTAAAATTATGTATTCAAAGCATTCAAAATGCTGATCAATGCATAAAAAATATTTAAAAAATGTCTGCAGTACATTTTATCCTATACTATTTTATTATAAGTAAGGTTTAAAATTTTAAAATTATATTATTTTAATTAATCTATATTATTAAAAGCCAAAATATCAAGTGTTTTCCCTCTATAGGACATGAGTATCATTATAATAGATGTTTGCATTGACTTATTATTTAGAAGTTTTTCTCAGCGGCTTTGGTGCATTTCTCACAACACTATTTACATTTCACAACAGTTAATGCATTTCTCAAAACAATCAGTCATTTGTGCACATCATAGTAGCAGTTTCTCATTCCTTCCAACAAATTGCAAATGCTTTTGGACATGCATCAATTGCTTTCATACAACTCTCTAACTTTACTGTAGTTTTCAAATGGCTGTGAATATAGGCCTGTCTTGAACATTTTCAGGAAGCGTCATCAAAATCTGAATTTTTTTGCATTGGAGTAAATGAACAGAGTAAACTGTCATAATGAAAACACGACAAACTCATTTGACTGCCTTGTTCATAAACAATGGGGTCAGGACTTTTCATCTTGATCACACTTTCATTGACATCAATACTTGCTTTTGTGGACTGAGCTCTCCATTTTGAGCAAGTGACGCGCTTTTGCAGGTTATCAGCTAGGTTTTGCAGCTTGTAATAATTGTTTTGAGAAATGCATTAACTGTTGTGCACATGTAAATAGTGTTGTGAGAAATCCACCAAAGCCGCTGAGAAAAACTGTAACTTTAAAGCTTTAATTTTGTAAAGAAATGTTGGTAGAGGCATGGTTTGCTTTTTAATGAGTCAAAGACGGACCAGTAAAAACAGACGAGACACATCAGTAGCAAAACAGGGAAATAATTTAAGGTATGGTGATGGCAAACAGTGTGCAGATATATACAAACATAAAGCACTTCAGAAAAAAGACAACAGATAACAGGGACCTATGCACAGACACATTTAGCATTCCTTGTTCAAATCTACACGGGAATGTCTGCTTGCATTTCTAGAAACAAACACAAGTGACTTTTTGACTTTCTCAAAGCCAATTTTCCATAATTCCACATTTTCATCCGGCAATTATTCACAGGACACGGCAGGCTTTAAATAGCACGAAATACCAAACAAATAAGGATTATAATTTAATCTTTATATATATATATATATATATATATTAGGGGTGTAACGATACACTTACCTCACGATACGATGTGTATCACGATATAATGTTCACGATTCGATATGTATCACGATATTTGGAATAATAATTGAAAATTAAACTGAAATGCAAATTTTACCAAGTAAACCAAGTTTACCAAGTAAACTATTTTTTATGTATTTCTTTTGTTTCGACTGAACCTTCTTTAAGAAAAAAAATTAAACAGGCCTGTCTCTGGAAAATAAAACAATTTAAAAACTTCTTTAAAATATTATTGAAATGACAGAGACAAAATTAAGGAACAATTTAAGTAAAGGTGCAAAAAATAAGCTTTCTATTCAATTGAATTTAACAGTAAGAGCTTAAGGCTTTGCTTGGTCACTTACGTTTTTTGTGTGTGCAAAAAAAAATCCACATTTCCAGGTATTTAATTCATATTTAATTAAATTCATTTAGAGATATCTCTAATTACAATTGTGACTAGTCAAAACTCATTTAGAGATATCTGCAAATATTTTTCAGTGGAAGTCAATGGAGGAATATGACTAGTCATAATATATTTGCAGATATCTCCAATCTGATTTCGTACTAGTACAATTGTAATTGCAGATATCTCTAATTGTCATTCAGACTAGTCGAATTATAATTATGACTAGTCAAAATATAATTAGAGATATCTCTAAATATATTCATGGATAGTCAGAACAAAGGTTTAAATGCTAAAATGGCTTGCCATACGCGCGCGTCTATCAAAGTCCGCCCTCTGTAGTAACAGCTCACGGTCAGCTCACGTCATGTGTGATTTTGCGGCGGGAACATTATATGAAGACAGAATGATATTTTAGGGTGAATTGTACCTTATAAATACAGTATGTGACTATTTCAACACCATTAGGAGGTATCCCTGTCACTGTGCAAAGTATGTAAATCACTGTGAAGACTTTAAAACTTAGCATGTTTGACCCAGTATGCGTGTCAAAAAGCGGACGAGTCTAAAGCAATGACTGTACAACCGAAATGTTGCCAGACGTCTGATTTTGAGAGGATGGGCCATCCTCTATTTCAACTCCACTCATCTTGGTCTGCTAACATTACTGCTGCTGCAATCTGAACTCACGTGCGACAGCAGGTGGAACGTAGCTCACGTGCAAACAGCTCAACTAATAAGAGAAAACGGACGTCATATCGTAATCAAATCGTCATAACGCAACGATGCATATTGTGACATTTTTGCATCGCAATAAATCGTACAACGATAAATCGTTACACCCCTAATATATATATATATATATATATATATATATATATATATATATATATATATATATATATATATATATATATATATATATATATAATTCATTACCCAGATTGGGTCAAAAATGAAATAATAAACCCAATTTTTCACTGTTTATGGGAATACTGACAAATATTTGACGTTTGTCTTATAGAATTGAAATGTTATGGCATCGTTAATACTGGATTTATGAAGATTTCACAAGAAAAAATTGTTTTACATCTGTTTTAATCTTGACCTGAGTAAATCACTGAAGTTGACAGTATGTAACCCACAGCTAAATGGATGAAAATAGCTGAAAATCTAATTAAACTGTCTGTTTAATTGTGAGTCAAAGGTCAAATCCCACAAAAACAAGCCGTTTCTGCAATTCAAAGTGTATAATTGCATAATGATATTATTTTTCAATGTTCAACACACCTTAAAGGAACAGTTTACTCCAAAAATGAAAATTCCTGCACTGTTTCCTCAATCAAGTGCTTAACTTTAAAGAGTTTCTTTCATCTGTTAAAAACAAAATGAGATATTCTGGATCATTTTTGAACACTATGGAAGTCAATGGCTGCTTTTCTTGATTTTTCAGCACATATTTTTGTGCTCAACAGAATAAAGAAACTCAAAGCGGTTTGAAACAAGTAGAGAATCAGCAAATGATGACTGAATTTTCATTTTGGGGTAATAAGGGTGGGATTTTTTTAAATAGTCGAACATCTCAATGCAAATATCTATTTTCTAATTTTAAATATAGTCAACATCTTTTTCTTGGTGTGAAATACAATCAGTACTTGACAAGTTTCATGAGGTTCAACGTGACGTTTTCGAAAGAATGCAACAGTGTCTGTTAAAAGCAAAACATATGTTTTAAAACAGCTTTTGAGTGAATCTACAACAGTAGGCAACAGAGAGGAAGGACCCCAGAATTCAGTCTGTGACTATAACATTGAGGCTTTTCAATAAATAAGGTACACTGTATAAAAAATCTGTTATTTTATTTTTTCTGGCACCTAGGGTGCCGTAATAAAAAAAAAAATATTGGCTTTTAAATTACAGACATTTACAGTAAAATAACAGACTTTAAATGACAGAAATTTACCAGAAATTTAAATTTAAGGAAATTTCTGTAATTTAAAGTCTGTTATTTTACAGTAAATGTCTGTAATTTAACGGCCGTTATTTTACGTTGACGTTTTGTTTTCCGGCACTCTAGCTGCACAGTACACACAGATTTTACAGTGTACCTGTTTAATATTTTCATAATATTTCATTTCAGTAACTATCAGATCAGATCAATTAGTTGGGCTATATAAGCAGGTAATATATTTCTGTTGGCCTTGTTTATTTTAGTATGGAGCCCTTTAGGGGACGTGGTAATCACATTTTTACAAGTAGATAGTGCTCTGGGATATTTTTTTACCATGAGGTAGCGCTCTGGGCAAGTTTTTTTTTAAACAGCAGATATAACTCTGGGATATTTTTTACCAGCAGATGGCGCTCTGGGCAAGATTTTTTTAAACAGCAGATGTAACTCTGGGATATTTTTTACCAGCAGATGGCAATCTGGGCAATATTTTTTAAACAACTGATGTAACTCCGGGATAGTTTTTACCAGCAGATGGCGCTCTGAACTGGTTTTTACCAGCAGATGGAACTCTGAAATATTCTGTACCAGCAGATAGCGCTCTGGGATAGTTTTTACCAGCAGATGGCGCTCTGGGATAGTTTTTACCAGAAGATGGCGCTCTGGGATAGTTTTTACCAGAAGATGGCGCTCTGGGATAATTTTTACCGGCAGATGGGCTAGTTTTTACAATCAGATGCTGCTCTGGGATATTGTTTACCAGCAGATGGGCTCATTTCTACAAGCAGATGGTGCTCTGGGTTAGTTTATACCAGGAGATGTAACTTTGGGATAGTTTTTAAACAGCAGATGTAACTCTGGGCTAGTTTATACCAGAAGATTGTGCTCTGGGCTAGTTTATACCAGGAGATGGTGCTCTGGGCTAGTTTATACCAGGAGATGGCACTGTGGGATAGTTTTTACCAGCAGATGGTGCTCTAGGCTATTTTATACCAGCAGATGGCACTCTGTGATCGTTTAATTCTAATCGTTTTAATTGTTAATCAAAGAAAAGTATTAAAACAACAAAAAAACGTTCTAAATTATTATATTATATTGTATATTCTTCCCCCAAATTTCTGTTTAACGGAGAGCTGATTTTTTCAGCACATTTCTAAACATAATAGTTTCACTAACTCATTTCTAATAACTAATTTCTTTTATCTTTGCTATGATGACAGCACATAATATTTTTCTAGATATTATTCAAGATACTAGTATTCAGCTTAACGTGACATTTAAAGGCTTAACTGGGTTCGTTAGGTTAATTAGGCAGGTTAGGGTAATTAGGCAAATCATTGTATAACGGTGGTTTGTTCTGTAGACAATGACAAATAGGCTAATAAAATTGACCTTAAAATGGGTTTTAAAAAATTAAAAACTGCTTTTATTCTATCCAAAATAAAACAAATAAGACTTTTTCCAGAAGAAAAACTATTATAGGAAATACTGTGAAAAATGCCTTGCTCTGTTAAACATCATTTCGGAAATATTTAGAAAAAGAAAAAAACTATTCACAAGAGATCTAATAATTCTGACTCTAACTGTGTGTGGGCCATATCCGATCTGTGCCACACGAGAGGACAAAATCAGAATCGCAACATTGCAGTGTAGAGACAGGCTTATAAAATGTACAATATTTTACAGCCATGCTACTTGGGTGCGGTTAAAAAAACCCTGTCACTGGTGTCTTACCTTATTCATTGAAAAGCCCCATAGCTCATAATGACTACATCAATAAAAAGCCCTAAACAAAATCTTTGTATACATTTTATCTGGACACTATCTATAGCTCGAGTTGCTTCACGTCAAGTTACGGATGTACATCGACACAGCAGAGGGTGAAATGCCGCTCATGCCTTTCAACATCAGATTTGAACTCTAAAACAAGAAGGGAAAAGAAACGGGAATTGCAAATCAGACACTGTAAACAGCAAAGCAAGAATCACGCTTCCTTAAAAAAAATGGCATTTGTTGTGCTCTTGCTGAAACACAAAGTACTTTCCATTGCACTGAGCAGTTTTGGCACTGCACTTTCCTTTACAAACATTGTCGTCGGCTCCGTGTTGATTTATTGAAACCAAAAAAAAAAAAGCAGTCTTTTCACGGCAAGCGAATGAGAACCGACCCTGTTCTCATCAGTCTGGACCCACAAAAATAAAACACGCATGATGGAAAAAGCGAGAGTTTACGGCAAACCACAGGAGAAAGCAGGGACACACGTTGCACTTGTAGGCTGGTGAGTGTTGAGAGGGCATGCGAGCGAACGTCTGTTATGGAGCAGAAACGGACACAACACTGAAGCGCTGTGGCGTCCTGATGTCCGATGGCCAGGACGACCTCTTTACCATGGAGTGCACAACTGTCCATGTGTTTGCTGGGTAGAAGAATGAGGTGAAAAGTTGCCATTGAGGGCACATGGGAAGATGTTGGAGGGGAACCGCTGAGCAGAAAATGCACATCGTGGAACCTGTGGGAAATACGAAACAGATTAATATCTTATTAATGCAGAGTTCAGACTGCACGATACTCAATCACCTATTCCAAATAATGCTCAAATAACCTAGTAACCAGCAGTAAACAAGGCAAGCAACCCAGCTTCAGTTGTTATCCTTGACTTCCCCATGTTTTCTCTCCACACGCTCCATCCTGTGCACTAATGGCCTGTTTCCACTGAGTGGTACGGTACGGTTCGGTTTGGTAAGCTTTTATGGCCGTTTCCACTGTCAAAAAGCGTACCGAACCTAACCGTACCACTTTTTCGGCACCCAAACGGAAGAAAGGGTACCAAAAGGTGGAGCTACACGTGCAGCTGAACGCTGATTGGTTACAGAGATACGTCACGAGCTCGTGGAGCTACACAGAACGTAAACAAAGGAACCGCCATGTTTTTTTAAATACAAAGCCGAGACCTTACATAGAAATACTATATGCTTTTGATAACGATATGCTTTTGATAACGAGCCGAGGATGACCCGAGCTCAAACAAACCTTGTCGTCGTCTTGATGAACAGACACAAAGCCAAGAAGAACAATCTGCTGTGTCCTGTTGTTGTTTTACGAGCCCGTCTAAAAGTGCGAGCGGTATTCGATTTCTTCACGATCGCTTCTATATTTGATATAACGAACTTCTTGAGCTGATGATAATAACGTGTGTGTGATTATTGAAGTGTGGTCATCTGATCCATTCAGGAAAAAAGGACAAGCGCGAGAGTGAAGCGGGAGAGAAACACGAAAAAAAAAGAAGCCGTCAAAACACAAGAGCAAAATTGTTTCAGCAACCTGAATCATGAACAAACTGCCATGTTTACCCTACTGAAAAAAACAGCTTAAACCAGCCTAAGCTGGTTGGCTGGGTTCAGCTGGTCAACCAGGCTGGTTTTAGAGGGGTTTTGGCCATTTGCAGGCTGGTTTCCAGCCATTTCCAGCCTGGTCTTAGCTGGTCAGGCTGGGAGATGACCAGCTAAAACCTGCTTGACCAGCCTAGCCAGGCTGGGAGCCCAGCCAAAACCAGCTATGTCCAGCTTAAACCAGGCTGGTCAAGCTGGTTTTAGCTGGATTTAGCTGGTCATTTTCCAGCCTGACCAGCTAAGACCATTACATTACACAGATTAGGGATTACAGACACAGATGAGAGGTTTGCGCTGACCGTGGGCTATATTGCGTGTGTTTTTGAACTCAAATAAGAACTAAATGTATGCTGTGTGTAATTTTTCTGTAATTAATAATATATCGGAGACTGTAAGGGGCTGTATGTGTTCATATATGTTGCATTTATGTATTTATTTTATATAATTACAGACGTTACAGTAGCCTATTTTGCACTGTCATGGATCTGCAGTTAAAATCAAATCATGTTGATAGAAAAGTTAGTAATAAACATTTATAAACAAGTATTTGTGTATAAAGCAGCTGTTTTGTGAGAAGTGCTTCTCATTATGATAGGTAAACGACCCGTACAGCTTTACTGTAGACATTTATTCGACTAGGCATGGCGTCGACTTTAACTTTGTCATACACCACGCCCACCAAAAGGGTATCCTTTGTGGTGGAAATGCAAGCCTGATAAAGGTGACCCGTACCGACCCGAAACGTGCCGTACTGTACCAGTCAGTGGAAACGAGGCATAACTGTTTTGAAATTTAAAACTAAAGTGCTACACCCTGTACAAATTTGTAATGCTGGTGCTAATGTTCTTCCTCACCACTAGAGGGTTCCAGTTCTTCTCACTATGATATACTGTAAGCTGAGGCTGATTAGTCTAGTAAGCACCTGGTTAGTTTGGAGCATCAGAAAATGGGGCTGCATCCGAAACCGCCTACTACTCAGTAGGTACTGCATTTGAATTTAAACGTACTACTCGGCTGTTGGAAAAGTACGTTCTATACAGTATGAATGTGAAAAGTATGAATGGAATTCGGTAGTACTACATCCGCCATTTTGACATAGTCACGTGATGTATCTGCGTCATTTGCGACGCTTTACTCCCATTCAGGAATTCGCTCGCGGGGCATCATGGGATAGCGCAGCGTTCATGGGATGCGCACTCCAGAATCTCACCGGAAGTAGTAAGTCATCCGGGTACTTCTCGCATACTGTTTTTCAAATTCTATGAATTCGGACATACTACTCAGCTCGCACACTGATTTTAGCATACTGTATAGTATGGAAGTGTGCGTTTTCGGACATGGCATGGTTATTCATTTGTTCAGAAGAAATCTATTAATAATAAGGGTGTCACGATCCTCCAAATCCTCGATTTGATTACATTTTCAATTCTAAAGGCACGATTCGATTCGATTTTCGATTATGAATAATTAATTAATTAATGACCAATTAATTATTTGTAGCCTACCGTTTAAACTACCTGACCTGCGTGGTCTTTGTTTTACTGATAAACAAATCATACAGTAAATGAATAAACGAAAGATACACACATAATTACCACCTGTCAATCACTTTTTCTGCGGGACTCGTGAATAGGCAGTGATCTGTGTCGTTATAATGGCGTCGGTAAAAAAGACGCGCAACCAACAGGAACCAGCCAACAGTATCTGAGGTGTTCGCTAAAATGACTAAGTACAAGTGAGTGAAAGATTGAAGCAGTCTACTGATCCTCTGACTGCCTGAACCCGCTGTCTCGAGCCCATGGCTGTGTGTGCGTCTGTGTCTGTGTGTGTCAGAGGTAGAGAGGAAGGAGGGCTGCTCAGAAATGCTACACGCCACTGTGGATGTCAAATCGTTGTCGTTCTAAAATGCCATTTAAAAACAAACACAGTGTAAACAGGGCCTAAGTGTGTACTTTTCGCGAGCGGATTTGCAACGGGGGCGGGCGGAGGATCGCGATGCCGGTGTTGTCTATCGGACGAACCCTAATACGTACATAGCAGAGCTTGCAAACTGTGTTTTTTTTTTTGTCGAAAACACAAACGTTGTCAACGTAACTCACTGGAAATCCAAAATGCTTAAACACCGGCGTCTTCATTGAAAGAGGAGAGGATTTAAGCTCTGTCGACGGGTCTCCTGTATCTGCAGTTCAACAAGCACTTCAACAAGCCTGTTTTTTCCCGCTTGGCAAGCCAAGCTGACGTGACATGGGGGCGTGGCAGCATCGAAGATTCTATTTTTTGATTCGATAATCGAAATTGAGCATAAATTTCGATCGATTTCGATTTAAAAACGTAATTGTGACACCCCTAATTAATAAAGGTTTTGAACCACGTGAGTGTAAGTAATTTTTTTTTTTAGCCTGAACGTTCCGTTTAGTGCAGCTCGAACACAGTACATATAGTTTATTGAACTTACCCCTTCCAACAGCACACATTATCCTGCTTTTGTATCCACCAGCTGCATCTGTACATTAACAGACATCGCCTCTCCTCCATACCCTCCTTTCGACTGCATTTGGTTCTGAATGGAGTTTACCTGGACACAGGATTAAAACAAGCATCTCAGACAACCTTACAGCCGATCATCATGCACACCAGGGATTTCCAGATCTGTGTCCAGGGCAGTATTTAAGGGGACGCCCATTTAAAATAGCATCTAGAACACTAGTGGACATTATCAAGTGGACTCATTCTACCTCATAATAAACCACAGCAACACATGTACATTCAATATACATCCAGTGGGCTCATTCAATCCCATAATACACCACAAGAACACATGTACATTCAATATACATCCAGTGGGCTCATTCAATCCCATAATACACCACAAGAACACATGTACATTCAATATACATCCAGTGGACTCATTCAATCCCATAATACACCACAAGAACACATGTACATTCAATATACATCCAGTGGGCTCATTCAATCCCATAATACACCACAAGAACACATGTACATTCAATATACAATCAATGTAAATAGATTCGTTCCTTCATTACATGCACACTGGGTGTTTTATTGGACACTGCTCTGAGTAATTCAGGAAACAGTGGATATAGTCTGTATAAGGGAGTTATAAGGCATTATTTTTGAAGAGATATGAGGACAATTTTGGATATTGCCTAGGAAAGTGGCCCACCCCTGAGTTAGAGTTGATCTCTGCTGGACGGTGGTCTTTCAAAGTTGCCCATTCCTGATCTAGACATTCTTTTAAGCTTGTACTCACAGAGTTCATGCCAGTGAAGAGATCTCCAGAGCCTACATGGGCCGTGTGGACAAAATTGGTTGGCTCGCCAATCATACTGCGATCTATACGTCTCCGCCTCTTCTGTGGAGTAAGAAACAAATATAGCTAAACATATATCACATATATGAAGATACATGACATATATGAACAAACACACTTACGATTGGTCAAGAACGATTTCAATTTTGCATTTAAAGGAACATTCATTTAATCATTTTCTTTTCAGCTTAGTCCTTTTATTAATCAGGGGTTGCCACAGCAATGCCCTTCAAGGTTGAGTAAATAATGACAGAATTTTCCCTTTTGGGTGAACTATCCCTTTAAATGTCAATTTCAGTGTTTCCCAACGCTGTTCCTGAAGACACACCAAGAGTAAACACTTTCAACCTCACTCTAATCATACATGCCTAAATCAACTCATCAGAACATTAGAAGAGACCCCAAAACCTGAAATGAATGGGTCAGATAAGGGAGACATCCAAAATGTGTACTGTTGGTGTGTCTCCAGGAACAGCGTTGGGAAACACTGCTCTATTTTTGAGCAAAATAGGAACAGATTTTTTTCAAAAGTCAAATACCTTAAAATAAAATCACCCAGAAGCCATGTACAAACATTTAAATATTTTCTTTTGTTTTTTTTGTATGTCTAATGGATAGAGAACAGTGGAGATTACTAACACGAAATCAAGCCCAGAATCAAGGTTGAGTAAATAATGAAAGAATTTTCACTTTTGGGGGAACTTTTCCTTTAAATGTCTATTTCAGTGTTTCCCAACGCTGTTCCTGAAGACACACCAACAGTACACATTTTCAACCTCTCCCTAATCAAACTCACCTGAATCAACCCATCATAACATTAGAAGAGACTCCAAAACCTGAAATGAATGGGTCTGCTAAGGGAAACATCCAAAATGTGTACTGTTGGTGTGCCTCCAGGAACAGCGCTGGGAAACACTGCTCTATTTTTGAGCAAAATAGGAACAGATTTTTTTTAATCTTAAAATAAAATCATCCAGAAGCCGTGTACAAACATTTAAATAAAAGAGGAGTTTGAACTAAAACAGACTAATCTCTGCCTGCTCTTTCCTAAATCCATAAGTCCACCATAAGCCTCTGAGAGATTACCCCTGAATACTATTTACATTGCATACTGAAGGCTCTGATATACTTGATACAAAACCAGAGAATTAAGTTTTTGGACAAGTTGAATTCAGCAGATAAAAACCTTCAAACTAACCTTGAAACTCTTGGAAATCTTTGTTTGTTGACATTTTGTTTTCATGATAATTTCTCAGTCATTAATAACCTTAATTTGCTGCATTATGCGAATAATTTGATGACTTATTTTAAAAATGACAACACATTCAGTGTAAAGTTAGAAATCCTTGACTTGACTTTGGCTCATTCACTAAACAGATAAAAAGTCAATGGTTACTCTTAATGTGCCAGAGATTGACAGAAACATTCACTCTTCTGTTACTCAGTATATAGGAAGATGTGAGTCGGATAGGACAATTGGTCAGTGACAGAGGAAGTGGGTTTCACAGCTCACTGCTCCTGCATTGATGAGACCTGTGGAGCTTCAGTTGGAGAAAAAACAACATTTTATATTGCGATGGATGTCATGAAGGCCAATAAGAAGAGCGAAATAGTTTCTGTCTCCTTTTTTTATTCCATAAAGTCTCCGGGTAAACGCTGGGACACCTGGCACCCGTCACAATACCGACAGCAACAGAGAAATACTGTTGGCTGTAATGGACTGTAGGCAGAAATCTCTGTAGATGGATGGCATTTCATGTCACGTTTAGCCTTATAATCTTAAAATGTGAGCAAAATTCAGCTGTTTTGTCATGACCTTAAGGGGGTCACACACATTAAGGCTGATTTATACATCTGCGTCAAACGCTGGCGTATGCTACGGCGCCGACGCATAGCCCTTCGCCGTGGCCGTCGGCGTCGCTGACATGCACCTCTCAAAAAATCATAGATATATACACATATATATATATATATATATATATATATATATATATATATATATATATATATATATATATATATATATATATGTGTGTGTGTGTATATATCTATGTCAAAAAATGTAACTACACGTCGCAACAACGCGTAGAGCAAGCTCTGTGATTGGTCGGCTTGGTAGCGCTGACGAGTCTGGGCGGGACTGAGAGCTGCGCGAATGGCGCGAGCGATTGTTTACAAGTGTGGAGTCCCGTGAAGGAGCTCCGGATGGAAAGTTTTGTTCTGTGTTTACCTCATGGTTAAAGTTGTTGCACGTCCGCCGGTTCCTGCCTCAAAATGAGCGAGTTTAAGTCGCTTGTACATCCAGGAAGTGTTCAGGAAAAGCAAAACAGAAGCGAAGAAACTTGACACAGAGGAACATTTACACCTCACTGCCAACTAGCGTTTCGGAAATGTTAATGCAGACCAACAGAGACCGCGCGCAGAAGTATAAATGCACAGCTACGCGCGTTGCCTGCGCCGTGAGTTACGCCCGTCACTTAACGCAGAAGTATAAACCAGGCTTTAGAAGCGCAGCTTCTCATTATGCTATAGAAAATCATTCAAATAATAGCTCTTAAGTGACCTTAGTGAATTAGTAATGGCTTCTGCTGTTCCGACGTCAGCTGCAGATGTTAATGAATGTCGGAAGAAAGTAGTTCCTAATACAACAGGGTTTTACACTCTCCTTGTTTGATTTTCTTTTTAATATATAAGATTGTGTAAACGAACTGTTGTATTGTCTAGTAGCAGTGCGATATGGCTGTATATCAGCACTGGTGGGACGCTAAGGCCAACGCACACCTCCCACCAGTGCTGATATACAGCCATATCGCACTGCTACTCGTGTGATTTTGCTCATATATATATATTTATCTTTACATTTAGTCATTTAGCAGACGCTTTTATCCAAATTGACTTACAAATGAGGACAAGGAAGCAATTTACACAACTATAAGAGCAACGATGAATAAGTGCTGTAGGCACGTTTCAGGTATGTAAAGAAAGTGTAAGAAGCAAAACATGAGTAATTTTATTTTTTTTATTTTATTTTTTTTTTTTTAGTAGTTAGCGGTGGAGTCAGAGAGGGAATTGCAGATTAGTAAGGTAAGTGGAGACTAAATAGTTGAGTTTTTAGTCTTTTCTTGAAGACAGCGAGTGACTCTACCGTTCTGATGCAGTTAGGGAGTTCATTCCACCAAGTGGGCAGATTGAATGCGAGAGTTCGGGAAAGTGATTTCTTCCCTCTTTGGGATGGAACCACGAGGAGACGTTCATTCACAGAACAAAAGTTTCTGGAGGGCCTATAAATCTGCAGAAGTGAAAACAGATAAGGAGGGCAGCCAGAAATCGCTTTGTAAGCAAACGTCAGAGCTTTGAATTTGATGCGAGCAGCAACTGGCAGCCAGTGCAAACGAATGAGTAGCGGAGTGACATGTGCTCTTTTAGGTTCATTAAAGACCACTCGTGCTGCTGCGTTCTAAAGCCTCTGAAGAGGTTTGATAGAGTTAGCTGGGAGCCCGGCTAGTAGAGAGTTGCAATAGTCCAGTTTGGAGAGAACAACAGCTTGAACAAGGAGTTGAGCTGCATGTTCAGATAGGAAGGGTCGGACATTTCTGATGTTGTAGAGTGCAAATTTGCAAGATCGAGCAGTTATTATATATATATATATATATATATATATATATATATATATATATATATATATATATATATATATATATATATATATATATATATATAGTAAGAACCACAAAAAGGATCAGTGTGGAGTTGTTTTAATTGAAATGTTTTAATTTAGTATGCTACTATTTACACTTATAGTGTCCACAACTGTCCTTCAACTGTGGCTAAAGAAGAATATTGCTTTTAAATTCCAAGAAATAAAACCATAACAGCCCACAGTGGATTTATTCATTTTATATTTAGCCAGTTCTCACACTCAGCCATCAGTGGATACTAAAAAAAAGCCTTTGAAGGGCTTTGAATATTATATAACTCGCCTGCTGTGACTGCCAAACAGTAACAACACTTTATCCCAAATAACCCAACCAAAGCTGAATCTAAGTGAAAAGTAAAATGACAGAATAAATGCGTGTATTTGCTGTGAAATAAATAACTTTGCTCATGCCTCTGTGTTATTAAAAAGCCCCTTCATAATGTTGGTTATGTGTAAAACTCTAAAGCCCTGATTTTAACATCTTCGATTAAGCATTAAAGTGTGTGTGTGTGTGTGTGTGTGTGTGTGCGTGCGTGCGTGCGTGCGTGCGTGCGTGTGTGTGTGTGTGTGTGTGTTCGTGTTGTATTTACTGCCCTAACATTTCTGGCTGATGTGAGCTGCTGGAAGTCCAGTGTGTGGATCCTTTAGTTCTGTCAGCAGGAATCAATATAATGAACAAAACCACTTATTACTGCAATTTCACACCAGTCAGCTGCGATGAACCAAACAGCAGGGAAAGGTCATTTATTTAGCACAAACAGACTCCATAGATTTTATTACGAGTAACTGGCCCAATCTTGACGTACTGTTGAATTATGAATTATTAGCCCCCCTGTTTATTTTTTCCCTAATTTCTGTTTAACGGAGGGCAGATTTTTTCAACATGTTTCTAAACATAATAGTTTTAATAACTCATTTCTAATAACTGATTTATTTTATCTTTGCCATGATGACAGTAAATAATATTTGACAAGATATTTTTCAAGGCACTTCTATACAGCTTAAAGTGACATTTAAACGCTTAAATAGGTTAATTAGGTTAACTAGGCAGGTTAGGGTAATTAGGCAAGTTATTGTATAACGATGGTTTGTTCTGTAGACTATTGAAAAAAATATAGCTTAAAGGGGCTAATAATTTTGACCTTAAAATGTTTTTTTTTTAAATTACAACTACTTTTCTTCTAGCCGAAATAAAACAAATCAGACTTTCTCCAGAGGAAAAAAATATTATCAGACAAACTGTAAACATTTCCTTGCTCTGTTTAACATCATTTGGGAAATATTTAAAAAAGAAAAGAAATTCAAAGGGGAGCTAATAATTCTAACTTCAACTGTAAGTGCAAACCTTTAATAAGAAAGTGACTTGCTGTCACATAAAAGCAATTTTATTGTCATATTTATTTATTTATCCACTAAATAATCAGCAAAACATTAATGTCCGTCAATAAAAAAAAAAGGTGTTACCTTTTTTTTAAAATCAATATCACACTCCTGTACTCCTCTATTATTTGCAAAACATTGTTGATATCTTGTTTAGGCAGGTTAGACCATTTTTAGGCTCCCCCAGCACAATTCCATTGTGCTCTGCAGTATTAGCAGTGTGTTTCTATACTTGCATGTTTTTTGTAGGAATTTGGGGAACTTGAGCAGAAATTCACCATATGAGAATTAAATTTAAAGTATCACATGACTGCAGGTGAACATTCAGATTTGATTAAATCACACTGAATACATTTGCAAATAAATTATAATAAATAAATAATATAGTTTTTTTTTAACATGCTGCTATTTAACTAAGGGTGTTTCTAAATGGTATCCGGACAACTTTGACTAAACGTCTTGATCCACTTCAAATGATAAATACTCTATATATAAAGTATACACTCACCAGCCACTTTATTAGGTACACTAGTACTGGGTTGGACCCTCTTTTGCTGCCTTAATCCCTAGTGGCACATGCACATTCAACAAGGTACTGGAAATAAACTGGAAAGAGATTTTGGTCCATATTGACATGAATCACGCAGTTGCTGCAGATTTGTCGGCTGCACATCCTTGATCCGAATATTCCATTCCACATCCCAAAGGTGCTCTATTTGATTGAGATCTGGTGACTGTGGAGGCCATTTGACTACAGCAAACTCATTGTCATGTTCAAGAAACCAGTCTGAGATGATTTGCACTTTTTGACAAGGCAGGATATCCTGCTGGAAGTAGGCATCAGAAGATGTGTACACTGTGGTCATAAAGGGATAGACATGGTCAGCAGCAGTACTCAGGTAGGCTGTGGCGTTGACACGATGCTCAATTGGTACTAATAGGCCCAAAGTGTGCCAAGAAAGTATCCCCCTTACCACAACACCACCACCAGCCTGAATCGTTGATACAAGGCAGGATAGATCCATGCTTTCATGAAGCCAAATTCTGACCCTATCATCCAAATATCGTAGCAGAAATCGAGACTCATTAGACCAGGCTACGCTTTTCCAATCTGCTATTGTCCAATCTTGGTGAGCCTGTGTGAATTGTAGCCTCAGTTTCCTGTTCACAGCTGACTGGAGTGTCACCCGGTGTGGTCTTCTGCTGCTGTAGCCCATCCGCCTCAAGGTTTAACGTGTTGTGTGTTCAGAAATGCTCTTCTGTAGACCTCGGATGTAACGAGAGCTTATTTGACTGTTGACTTTATCTGTTGACTTTCTATAAGCTCTTACCCGTCTGGCCATTCTCCCCTGACATTTGCACCCACAGAACTGCCACTCACTAGATGTTTTCTCCTTTTCGGATCATACTCAGTAAGATGTGCGTGAAAATCCCAACAACTATGCCACGTCCAAAGTCACTTAAATCTCCTTTCTTCCCCATTCTGATGCTCGGTTTGAACTGCAGCAGATCGTCTTGACCATGTCTACATGCCTAAATGCATTGAGCTGCCGCCATGTGATTGGCTGATTAGAAACTTGCATTAACGAGCAGTTGGACAGGTGTACCTAATAAAGTGGCCAGTGAGCGTATATATCAGTGCATCAAAAATACTGTAGAAAAACAAATGAAAGTGAACTTAGTTAAGTGTGCTGTGTACGTGCTGTGTGAGGTGTGCTATTTATATGATGCTGTTGTGTGAGCGTGAGGTTACAGAGATCCTCGTTTCTCGTGGTTTCAGCACTCGTCACAGGACAGATGACAGCTCTTAATTAGGACACATACTTTTGCTCTGGGGAAAATGTGACCTAATTTAGTAAGTACCCATCTTCTTAAATTACACACAGATTCAAGATCAGCTGCCCTTATTCAATCTTATCAGCTGGAAAAATTTTGCACAAGTTGTTAAGCTATATATTTTGAAGGAGCCATATATTATTATATTTATTCATCTAGCAACTCCACCATGCAACTCGCTGACTTCTTCATCCATTTGTCATAACAGTTAGCCTACTCAGCGTCGCCCCCTGTGGTTGCAAATAACTGTACAAGGGCAAGAATGTCAAGTGTGATAGCCTCCGCAACTCGTGTCTGTACGTTAATAACTATGATGGTGGGTTTAGGCTTGGGGAAGGCGTAGACGTTAATAACTGATTGTTGGGGAAGGTGTAGACCTTAATAACGATGCTGGTTGGGTTTAGGATTGGGGAAGGTGTAGACCAGGGGTGTCCAAACTTGGTCCTGGAGGGCCGGTGTCCTGCATCTTTTAGTTCCAACCCCAATTAAACACACATGATCCAGCTAATCAAGCTCTTTCTATGTATACTAGACTTCCAGGTAGGTGTGTTGGAGAAGGTTGGAGTTAAAAAATGCAGGACACTGGCACTCCAGGACCGAGTTTGGACACCCCTGGTGTAGACCTTAATAACGATGATGATTGGGTTTAGTTTTGGAGAAGGTGCAGACGTTAATAACTATGATGATTGGGTTTAGGATTGGGGAAGGTGTGGACGTTAATAACTAGGATGGTTGAGTTTAGGTTTGGGGAAAGTGTGGACGTTAATAACTAGGATGGTTGAGTTTAGGGTTGGGGAAGGTGTAGACGTTAATAACTGTGATGGTTGAGTTTAGGTTTGGGGAAGGTGTGGACGTTAAAAACTGTGATGGTTGGTTTTAGGATTTGGGAAGGTGTGGACGTTAATAACTAGGATGGTTGAGTTTAGGTTTGGGGAAAGTGTGGACGTTAATAACTAGGATGGTTGAGTTTAGGGTTGGGGAAGGTGTTGACGTTAATAACTGTGATGGTTGAGTTTAGGTTTGGGGAAGGTGTGGACGTTAATAACTATGATGGTTGGGTTTAGGATTGGGGAAGGTGCAGATGTTAATAACTATGATGATTGGGTTTAGGATTGGGGAAGGTGTGGACGTTAATAACTAGGATGGTTGAGTTTAGGTTTGGGCAAGGTGTAGATGTTAATAACTGTGATGGTTCGGTTTAGGGTTGGGAAAGGTGCAGATGTTAATAACGATGATGGTTGGGTTGAGGTTTGGGGAAGGTGTAGACGTTAATAAAGATGATAGTTGGGTTTAGAGTTGTGGTAGGTATAGACATTAATATCTGTGATGGTTGGGTTTAGAGTTGTGGTAGATATATACATTAATATCTGTGATGGTTGGGTTTAGAGTTGTGGTAGGTATAGACATTAATATCTGTGATGGTTGGGTTTAGGTGTGGAGTAGGTGTAGACATTAATAACTGATGTACAGTGCCATTTTGCTGACCACATAGTTTTGACGTGAGTCTCCATAGCTTCAAGTTATGCCTCTAACGTACTACAAGTTACACCCCTAAGGCCCCTTCATGTTACGCCCCTGTCTTGCAGTCAGCAGCACCGGAGCACCTAGAGGAAACCCACGCCAACACAGGGAGAAATGCCAACTGACCCAGCTGGGACTGGAACCAGTGACCAGAATATTTTCCTTTTTATTGGACAGAATACAGAAACTCACCGTAAGTACATGTGAGCAAATGATAAGTAAATGATGGCAGAACTTTCCTTTTTGGGTAAACCATCTTTTTAAGGTCAAACTGGGCATCAGAATGGGGAAGAAAAAATGATGTAAGAGACTTTAAATGTGGAAGTTGGTGTAAGACAGACTGATTTGAGTGTTTCAGAAACCGCTGATCTACTGGGATTTTCACATAAAACCATTTATAGGGTTTTACAGAGAATGGTCTAAAAAGGATCAAATATCTGGCGAGTCAAAGGAAAATGACCAGACAAATCCAGCGGATAAAGACAACAGTAACTCAAGGTCTGTAGAAGAGCATCTCTAAACACACAACACACACGTCAAACCTTGTGACACTCCTGTCAGCTGAGAACAGAAAACTTGAGGCTACCTATATAAGTAGTATTACCTATAGCGAACCAATAAACTTTAATAAATGCTGTAGTATACTTTAACTTTTACTACAGTAAACTGTGGTGTATTGTAGTATAGGTTATAACAAATTTAGTAGAGTACTGGGTCATACCACAACAGATTAAATCAAGAACTTTACTATTCAGTAGTATGGTTCAAAACACTATTATTTACTTTAAGTTCAAGTAGGTGGAAATTGTTCACATTTGTAGTTATCAGATAAACCTATGACAACCCATAATGCTAATTCTTAGCCAACCAAGCTTCCTAAGCTTCTGTAATAACACAAATCTCAGAAATTCCTGGCGTGCTTTAGCTTTAAAGGGCCAAAGGTGGCAAATCTCTCAGCTTGTCCTTAGCACAGAACTTCAGTCGAACCAAACAACATATAACTGTATTACATTTACAAATCAAAATGTGAACAAACTAATTTTGATTAAACAAAATACTGCAGTTACATTTTGTTCTGTAATTCCTCGCTGGCTTTCATTTAACGACACTAGTCCACTCCTTACTAGTTTTCATGCTGGTCAGCCTTTCTTCACTGATGTGCAACAATATAAACACCTTCGAATAACAACATCCACACATTCTTCATCAGCAGCTTTCAGTGTTTCTTATGACTAATTGTTAACATTGGGTTCAATCATTAATGAAGTTTGAGGGTCTGATCTTCATAGCAGCAGAAAAAGTCATCAAATATACAGTTGAAGACAGAATAATATGCCTTCCTTTGATTTTTTTATTTCAATTTAAATTAAATTTTTTTATTTAAATTCAATTTATTTAAATAATTTCCAAATGAAGTTTAGCAGAGCAAGGAATTTTTCTCAGTATGTCTGATAATATTTTTACTTCTGGAGAAAGCCTTATTTGTTTTATTTCGGCTAGAATAAAAGCAGTTTAAAATTTTTTGAAACCCATTTTAAGTTCAAAATTATTAGCCCCTTTAAGCTATTTTTTTTGATAGTCTACAGATCAAACCATCATTATACAATAACTTGCCTAATTACCCTAACCTGCCTAGTTGACCTAATTAACCTAGTTAAGCATTTAAATGTCACTTTAAGCTGTATAGAAGTGTCTTGAAAAATATCTAGTCAAATATTATGTACTGTCATCATGACAAAGATAAAATAAATCAGTTATAAGAAACGAGTTATTAAAACTATGTTTAGAAATGTGCTGAAAAAGATCTCTCAGTTAAACAGAAATCGGGGGGATAAATAAACAGGGGGGGGGGGCTAATAATTCTGCCTTCAACTGTAAATGAAAATTTTAAAGTGATCATTTTGGCATAATTTTAACTTTTTAATCTTATAATTTAAAAAAAATTATCTCCTAATTATGATCTTTAAGGTCATATTATTTTCAAATTAGTAAGTTGTATTTTGTGTTATGTCATTTTATTTTTACTTTTTATCTTAAAAGAAAATATATTAAATATATTATAAATACATATTTTGAAATTAATATGTCATAAATAACTTATAAGGTTAAAATATTTATTTTCACTTTTTATTTTTAGAAATAGGACTTCAGTAGGTCATAAATAAAAATAGATGAAGAGTTAAGATGCAAAAACTTTTTTAATTCAATTTTCCTCTAAAATTAATATTTTTATCAGGCCCGTGTGATCAGTATGTTCAGTAATATCACTTTTTTGGGCAATTAATAAGTCCTTTTCCTGGTCTTTAATGGAAAATATCTCAACATAAACAAAGGAGGCTGAAAAAAATGTTCAGTTTCGATAAAGATTTCAGACTTTTTTATCATATTGAAGAATCTAAAGATTTTAACTGAACATATGAAGTTTCAAAATTACACTTCCCTAAGCACAAAAGAAAAAAAATACAATGAATGTCCTATGCTCAAGGAGACTTTTATTTGACCACAAATACACTAAAAACAGTGATATTGTAAATATCACAATTCATAAGAACTGATTTGCTCATTCAAAACTGTCTTTGATAACCATCAAAAGTTTATAATTATATTTTGTATACATACATACACTAACTGACAAAAGAACAAAATAATAAAACAACAAATAATAACTTGACTTCTAGTCGATCATTTGGTATCAGAAGTGACTTTTATGAAAGGCAAAGGCCTCTAGATTACGCTTATTTTACCACAATAAAATATGATCATGCCTTGATTTTTAATTATTTAGTTTGGACAGTAAGGTCTGACTTTGTCACTTAACAGAAATAACGTCCAGTATAGAATATAAAGTCATGGTGCAGAGGAAAAAAAGAGTTAATATTATGTATGACTCCCATGAGCATGGAGGTGTGCATCCATACATCTCTGCAATGACTCAAATAACTTAATAAAGTAATCTGGAACGGCAAAGAAAGCTCCCAGAGTTCATCAAGATCCTTTGGACTACACATCTATTTTGATGCTCATTTTGAGTATTAGTAGACTGTATGCTTAATATCTGTAGATACTGCTGCTAAACAGACATTTAACTGACTATAGGAAGCTCTGCAAGTACATGTCAACTTACACTAACCCTAACCCTAAGCTAACAGTCTACTTATAATCTAATTAGAACTAGTTGGCATGTAGATGTAACTTAAATTCAACAAACAGACTATAAGAATGAAGTGGGAACCATACCGGTCACTAAAGTGGACTACAAATACCATCATGCACCTCACACACTAGTTCCTGATTTCTCCTGATTACACACACACAGCTGATTACTCATCATAGACTGATAAGCTGCACTTTATATTCACCTCTCACACACACTTTGCTGAGTCTTGTTTTCCTGTAGCATTACACAGCGTTCTACTGTCTAGCTTTGCCTTGTTTCCTGACTCTTGCCTTGTTTCTTTTTGTTTTTCCACCTGTATCGACCTCTTTGCCTGTGACCACTGGGATGACGCTTTTGGATTTTCCTCATGATACTCTTTGGTCCTGTTTTGACCATTGCCTGCATGAATCTGAGTTATTAAACTGCATCTGGACCCTTAACTTCGTTGTATCCTGACATCCATGTTACAAACATAAAGAAAATACGAATATAAAGAAAACATTTAAGTAAAATTTGAATATTATTTCACAGTATTACTATTTTTTACTTTATTTTAATCAGGTAATTACTGGCTTGATGAGTATTATTAATTTTTTTGTGAAAAAAATTAAGTGTTTTTTAATTTAACAAAATGACTTGATATTGTATTCTAGCATATTTATGAACCTAACATAAAGTGAAATTGACAATGAAAACATCAAAACTGCATTGGTTTATAGTGGACTAAACATCACATAAGGATAATATGTAAACTATGGGTGTCTTATATGAAGCAGCTAACAATGAACTGAAGGGAACGGGAGCAAAAACAAACCAAAACAAATGTCTCTTCCTGGTTTGTGTGGTTTTGTATGATTATTTCTCTTACCGGCTGCGGCTGCTCGGCGATACAGCAGTTGAAGCACAACCAGAATTCACTCATGACTAGCAGACAGTCCTGACGTGCGGCTGTGCCCGTGGGCCCGCGGGGGCTCTGGGAGTCTGGACAGGGCACGTTTGGAAGATCCAGTCAGTGCTGAAAGCGGAGATGTTCAGTCTGAGCTGCTGGATTTAAGCAGGAATAGAGGACGCCAGAACAGATCCTGACTGGAAGCTTGTTTACGGCAGCGTTCAATTAGCAGACCTGCAGGACACCAGAAGATTCTGTCAGATCATTTACAGAAAGATAATAAACAAGCAGCTAATTTAAATGGTGATCATTTTGATTAAATGTTAATCAAAGGCGGCAACACCAAGGCTCCAAAAATACAAATTTATTCATTTAAAAAGGCTGACACAGAGCGTTTAATTATTTCTTCTGAACATAAAGTGTTCTGAACATTAATAGAACATTGAGTGAAGATTATGAACAGTTCTTCTGAACATGGGATCTTTTGCCTACTCCTTGCTGCCAGAGACTTGACAGCGCTTCTTCTCACAAATCTTATATATATATATGTATAAATAAAACACCCCCACCCCACTCCAGTAACATCAGTCTGTACCAGTCTGTATCTACCTATATTATATATAAGATGCAGGCTGTAGCTAGGTAGGTGGCAGGCTGCAGATAGGTAGCTAAGTGGCAGGCAGGGGCGGGAACAGCTTACCTTGGTTCTGGCCGGCGCGAGTTCCCTCCTAACACTTCCCGCCCGTCACAGAGTCTAACAAAGGGGCGGGGTGCGTGGTGACGTCACCGGCATCCCCGCCCCTTTGTTTACACGGCGGGCGGGGAATGCCAGTGACCGCTGTGTACGGATAGAATCAGCGGAGCGGGGAGCGCTCTCTCTCCCCGCTCCGCTGATTCTGTCAGTGTACAGCGGTCGGCGCGGGCCACAAAATATTGCACTGAGGGCCGCAAATGGCCCACGAGTTTGAGACCCCTGGTTTACAGAGATCTAGACACACTCTTTCTGATAACATTGCTGGCTTCGAAGCCACCTGGAAACCCTTCTTTAATTGTCCAAGGATAACAGTTTAAAGGTATGACCCTGGCATTGTTTGCAAGATCACCATATTGCTTATGCTCACAGGCCTGGAAATAAATGTGAAACATTTTTAAACTATGTGTTAAGCTGGAGGAATTGACTTAACAATGGTTTTAAAATCTTTTTTTTTCAGTCTTATGTCTATTTTTGTGTTTTGTTTGCCTTTTCTTTACAGTTGTTGTTGCTTTTTGTATTGGTCTGTGTTGCTTTAAGGTGAGAAATAAATACACACACACACACACACACACACACATATACAGTGGCGTAGCGCAAAATGCGGAGGCCCCCCTGCAGGGATCGCTGACGGGGCCCCCTGATGTAGTGGGGGGGGATACGTCATACGTCAATTTGCATATCACTGACGTCATCACGTTCTACCCTTTGTTTGTTTAACAGCCTATGGTTAATAAAGGGGTATTTATAATTGCACTACACTTTATATAAGCATGTTTAATTAACTAAATTTATTGCTGTTTGAATACAGTATGTCATTATAGATGTGTAACGTTAGTGAATGTGCAGTAATCTCTCATATGGAATAAACTCAGACAAGTTCAGAAACTAAAGTCACTAAAATATCTGTGATTGTGAACAAGAAAAGAATAAACGGTCCAAATAAATTGTTAAAATAAAGAAGTAGATCGGTTTGACTGTACAGGGGAAATACCTTCACACTGCTTGTGCTAAATCATTTATCGTCGTTACGCAGAGGGGTGATCTGCTCTCGGGCTGCAGGTGGGAGAGGCTGCTGTACGAGGACTGACTGGGCCGCCTGTCAGTGCTGTGAGGCGGGGGAGGGGCCGGCAGCATCACACGCAGCTCGTTGAGAAGAGTAGGGACGGTACAGTATGGACAAATGACAGTCTAAAAAAAAATCTCCAATAACACACAAAAAAGTCGCTAGATTTGTCGCTAGAGGGGGTCTGAAAAGTCGCCAAGTTGGCAACATTGGCGGCAAGCAATCAGAATGAAGTAGTCCACCGCTTGAGAGGTGTTCAGAGAACACAGACCTGTGAACTTTGGTTCCGACCACAGGTTTTCCCAAGAGTTTGATTATTGCGGTTGCCGGATTTTTAATTATTGAAAATCGCGACGACGCAGGGCCCCCTAATCATGCGGGGCCCCCCCACGGTGCGTGCCCTGCGGGCCCGTCTGCTACGCCACTGCACATATACATACATACATACATACATACATACATATAGTAAACAGACCTTAAATGCGCCAATTTTGCATTGGCATACAGTTCACCGGAAACGATTAACCCAGGTTACAGGCAAATTAAAAGTCCTATTAGCATGCTTCGGCATATACCCTACTACGACTAACACTGTTTGACATCCGCACCTGAGGAAAGAGGGCAGAAACTCCGCTTAGTGCTGTGTTGGAGTCATTAGTGTTCAGAGTCCACGTCTACACTCATTATTCCGCCTCACAGATTCAAAATTTAACACCAAACACACTTCATTAAACTACTGCAAGACCAACAATCTATGAGCTGAAGCACTATTATTAAGACCAGAAGCAAATGGAGGAAACATCTGATAGATATAAAATCACTGACTTCATTTCTTTTTAGAGACTGAAGAATTAAGGAAAGAAAGGAAACGGGTTTGCTGAAGTTCTGTCAGTAGGGAATGCTTCATTTGTCTTAAAAAGTGTTGACATTTTACTAATATACTAGAAAAGATAAGTATAATCACTTAGCTATCTATATAGCATTTCAATATGGTCATGTAATTGGCACATGAACATTTCCTGCTTATCAAACTGTTTCATTACTTTAACGAGGCAGTTCAGTCATAACTTCATGTTAAAAACAGCTATCATTTTATTTTACGCCAAATTACATTTCAATAAGGTTTTTGCAAATCAAGGTAAATATGATAATCAATATTTATTTATTTATATTTAAAATAAATTATTATTTTATTTCAAATTTTGTTATTGTATTTTGTTTAAAAAATAATTAAACAAGAAAGCTAAGCATGAACAAATTGATGCTTGTTTATGTCTCTCCGGTTTACAGTTTTTTTTAATCAGTGCACTCATGTGAAAGTGAAAAACATGGTGTAACACGGGGAAAAAGCAGGAAGAGTTCATAATAAACGGGAACTGATCATGAATATGAAAGAGACTGTAGTCCTTTATGAAGCAACAAGTGAATTAAAATCACAAAACTGACTTGATGTTTAGAATTCAACTAATGAAAAACAAAAACTGCTTATTGTGTGGTGTTACAGTATATTATATTATATTACAGTATATTATATATTACAGTATATTATATTATATTACAGTATATTACAGTATATTATATTATATATTACAGTATATTATATATTACAGTATATTATATTATTTATTACAGTATATTACATATTACAGTATATTATATTATATTACAGTATATTGTATTACAGTATATTATATTATTTATTACAGTATATTACATATTACAGTATACTATATTATATTACAGTGTATTCTATTATATATTACAGTATATTATATTACAGTTTATTACATTATATTACAACATATTACATTATATTACAGTATATTATATTATATATTACAGTATATTATATTATATTACAGTGTATTATTTATTACAGTATATTACATATTACAGTATACTATATTATATTACAGTATATTATATTACAGTATATTATATTATATTATATATTACAGTATATTATATTGTATTACAGTATATTATATATTACAGTATATTATATTATATTATATTATATTATATTACATATTACAGTATATTATATTATATTACAGTATATTATATTATATATTACAGTATATTATATATTACAGTATATTATATTATATTATATTATATTATATTACATATTACAGTATATTATATTACAGTATATTATATTATATATTACAGTTTATTATATATTACAGTATATTATATATTACAGTATATTATATTATATTACAGTATATTATATTATATATTACAGTATATTATATTATATTACAGTATATTATATTATATATTACAGTATATTATATATTACAGTATATTATATTACAGTATATTATATTACAGTATATTATATATTACAGTATATTATATTATATTACAGTATGTTATATTATATTACAGTATATTATATATTACAGTATATTTTATTACAGTATATTATATTACACTATATTATATATTACAGTATATTATATTACAGTATATTATTTATTACAGTATATTACATATTACAGTATACTATATTATATTACAGTATATTATATTACAGTATATTATATTACAGTATATTATGTATTACAGTATATTATATTACAGTATGTTATATTATATGACAGTATATTATATTATATTATATATTACAGTATATTATATTGTATTACAGTATATTATATATTACAGTATATAATATTATATTATATTATATGATGTTATATATTACAGTAGAAACATATCTGTCCTAAGAGTGTTGCTACAATTCACAATGCCTAATGCCACACACTCTGCTCCGTCTCTTCTAATCATTACGCAACGTTTGATCACAGTTTCTTCCAAATGAATCATTTGACCAGAGCTCCAAAAATGCAGATTCTGCATGTTTCCAAAATGTGCTATTCATCTGATTGTAGGCAAGGTGGTGGACACATGCGGCTACATCCTGTGCTGAAAAATGCTCCATCTTAAATATATGAGCCAAATGTCTATGGAGACGAACCGAGGAACAGAGCAGCTCTCTGTGCCGCGACTTCCGTTACTAAAATTAACAGCATTTTTTCAACAGCCTTTGATTCTTGTATTGATGTGACAGTGTCTGGTTTTCTCCACAGCCTCTTTTCATCTTAGTTTAATCCAGGAAAGATCTAAAAGTTGACAGGATGTGAGATCATTTCAGGCTGAACTTTATCCGCCACATGCTGAGCTGTAAAAACTATAGTAAATTACTGTGCAAACGACATCACAGTCATGTTAAATGTGGATAATTGTAAATGATAATGAAAATGTGGATAAATCTGACCGCCACACTGTAAAAAATGTTTGGGATTTCGACTGTAAAAGTGCCATGGTAAAAATACATAACCTGGTTAACAGTAAGTTATCCTAATATATACCGTGAATTGACTTTTCCCAGAATTCCCTGCCTGACACTTTACTTTTTATATATATGTATTTTTACATAACCATATGGTTGTGTTTTTGTCTATGTAACAAAGGATATGGTGTGTAGATGTTACACTGTAAAACCCAACAGTCAACTTTACCAAATAAAATGAGTGTAGTTAACTCGAAATTGACTAAAAATGTTAATATACTCATTTGAAAAGAGTTTTACTCAGTGTTAAAGGTAATTAAATCCCTCATTATGTCAACTTAAATGGAGTAAGTTCACAGTACTTATTGGGTTTTACAGTACTCAGTCGGTTTGGTTCCTTTCATTTATTGGGTTTTACTGTGCTCAAATTGCTTCTTTTACTCTAATAGATTGAGGGCGTACTCACACTATGCTTTCCGAACCCTGCCCAGGCCCGTTTCCCGGATCGTTTGAGAAGTGTAAAAAGTTTTTATGAGGTGTAATGTTAAATAAATTACTTTAAATTGACATTATGACATAATTTGCTGTAATTATGACTGAAAAAAATCTAAATCAACTTGTAGTTCTGATTTTGGGTGTAATTAATGAAGCTTTTTTCCTCATAGTTTCCTCATATTTTGACTATATGTTATAATTATGACAGCTATTGACTTTTTATGCCTGATTTGTTTATCTTACATGACAGCAATTGGCTTCCAAAGCTTACAAACCCCTAAAAATACGGCCAGTACTTAGAGTTCACATTATGACTGAATATAGGACAAGAGCATCTCCTTTTCCTCATGTAGGAAGGAAGATTTCGAGTAAGAATGCTGTTTTCCAGGGCAGGATGACAGAATGGGATGCAGACAGAAAGCAGTCCATTAGCGGTGAGCCACAAAGAGCAGCGGGCCATTGAAAGAGTCTGTCTGTCAGCAGAAGAAAGGCCTCTGTGTGAAGGGTTAGAGCAAAAGCCTTCACAATAAACTCCAGACCTGTTCCCAGGACATACACACCACACAATCTGATTCACACGTCACGCTCCATGCGCTCTATCACGTGCCAGAAAGCCAACAACAAATTATACTAATATATGCTTACTGTGATACTATTAAAAATTATAATATAATATAATATAATATAATATAATATAATATAATATAATATAATATAATATAATATAATATAATATAATATAGGGAAGCACCGATATTGAAAATTTCGACCGATATGATAACCGATAATTCTTTAGATTTATAGCTGATATTTTTAGCGGATATATAAATATATTTTTCATATATTATAGTTTTCAGCAAAATTGGAAACACATATAGTAAACTACTTATTTTATTATAAAACTTCAAAAAAATGTGGTTCAACCTGCAGAAACGATAATTTTCGGCTAAAAAATATCGGCCTAATTTTGACTGAAATTGATAACATTAAAAAGGCCATTTATCAGCCGATATCGATATGGTCACCGATATATATTGTGCATCTCAAGATATAATATAATATAATATAATATAATATAATATAATATAATATAATATAATATAATATAACATAATATAATATAATATAACATAATATAATATAATATAATATAATATAATATAATATAATATAATATAATATAATATAATATAATATAGGGATGAATCAATATGAAAATTTTGACCGATATAGTTTTGTAGATTTGTTGGCCGATAGTCGATATTTTAGCAGCTAAAAATTTATATTTTATAATTTTTCTGCATGATTACAAATACATACAATAAAAAACTGGTTTCATTTTAAAACTTAAAAAAAGTTTGAATTGATTTATTTTACTATTCTTTCCTATAACAAACTTTCTTTTATATAAATAAAATTGACTGCCTGACAAGAAAAGACATGAAAAAAGCAACCAAGTCACATATATATATATATATATATATATATATATATATATATATATATATATATATTACCCAAAAATACCAGTAAAATAATAAAACAGTGGCAGGCAGCGAGCAAATTAAGTGGTTTAAAATGCGAACAAAATAATTTATCGGTTTAAAAACCTCAGCCTAATTTTATTGTCGGACCAATATCGATAGCATCTAAAATGGCATTTATCGGCCGATATCAGTAGTGCCACCAATATTTTGTCCATCCCTAAATAATATGATCAAATAAAATATAATAAAGGGATGCACAAATATGAAACTTTGACTGGTACGATAACAAATAAATCTAGATTTGGAAGCAAATAGCCGATATTTTAGCAGATATATATTTTCGCATTTTTCTACATGATTGCAAAAACAAAAAACAAACACATACAGTGAACTTCAGTAAAGTTTGCACTGATCTTTGAACTTTTTTAATCAACTTCTCTTTTCTATAGCAAACTTTCTTTTAAAATCAACTGCCTGACAAAAAAAAAAAACATAAATAAAGCAACTAAGTCACTATATATTACCTAAATTCAAAATACCAATAAAATAAAAAAGCATAAATTATCGGCTTAAGAATATCAGCAAATATTGTGTTATCAAACTGATAATGATAACAATAAAAATGGCATTTGTAGTTCCAATATTGATATGGCTGCTGATAAATTGTGCATCACTAAATACAATCCAATATAATTTAATATAGGAGTCTACTAATATGAAACTGTGACAGATATGATAACCAATAACTCTTTAGATTTGGAGGCCGATAGTCGATAGTTGAGCGGATAAATATTATCAAACTTTTCAGCATAATTGTAAAAACAAAAAGCAAACATACAGTGAACTTCAAAAAAATTTGAACTGATCTCTGAGTTAAATCAACTATTCTTTCTATAGTCAAGCTTCTTTTATATAAATAAAATTGACTGCTTGATTAAAAAAAAAGCATAAAAATAGCAACCAAGTGACTATATACTGTACAGTATAAATTAACTAAAATCGCAATATCAGTATGTGAGGTGGTTTCTATCAGCGCATATAATACTTTATTAATACTATAATGCTTATGAATAATACTATAATACTTAAATTATACTATAATTATACTGTAAAAATTATACTATAATTTATTGGCCAAATATTGTTATTGGAGCAATTACAATAAAATTAAAAATAACATTTATCGGCCGATATCATGATCACCGATATATTGTGCATCCCTAAATATAATATCATTCATTCATTTTCTTGTTGGCTTAGTCCCTTTATTAATGCGGGGTTGCCACAGCGGAATGAACCGCCAACTTATCCAGCAAGTTTTTACGCAGTGGATGCCCTTCCAGCCGCAACCCATCTCTGGGAAACATCCACACACACATTTACCCACTACTGACAATTTAGCCTACCCAATTCACCTGTACTGTATATCTTTGGACTGTGGGGGAATCCGGAGCACCCCGAGGAAACCCACGCGAACACAGGGAGAACATGCAAACTCCACACAGAAACGCGAACTGAGCCAAGGCTCGAACCAGCGACCCAGCAACCTTCTTGCTGTGAGGCGACAGCACTACCTTCTGCGCCACTGCTTCGCCCTAACACATACAGTGAACTTCAAAAAATTTTGAACTGATCTCTGAGTTAAATCAACTATTCTTTCTATAGCCAAGTTTCTTTTATATAAATAAAATCGACTGCATGATTAAAAAAAAAGCATAAATAAAGCAACCAAGTGACTACATACAGTATAACTAAAATCCCAATATAAGTTAGATGGTTTCTAGCATGTAAAGTGGTTTCTACCAGCAGAAATAATACTTTATTAATACTATAATACTTATGAATAATACTATATACTTAAATTATACAATAATTATACTATTAAATTATACTATAATTTATTGGCCAAATATTGTTATTAGACCAATTACAATACAATTAAAAATGGCATTTATCGGCCGATATCGATATAATTACCGAAATATTGTGCATCCCTAAATATAATATAATATTATATTTACTGTAATGTCAATATAATAAATATTATATAGTATATTCTAAATATAGTAAATACATATAATATTTTATAATAGTATATAATAAATATAGTAAATATTATATAGTATATAATAAATATAGTAAATATAATGAATAAATATAATAAATATTAATATATTGTAAATATAATATAATATTATACTTATATCAGATGCGAGAGAGTGATTTTTTTTTTATAAATCTTTCCAATATTGGTTTTTGAGATGCAGCAAGTACACCACACAATTGATTTTGTCAAATCATATGTAATTTTGTCAAATCATATCATAATATGTAATTGAATTTTCTTTATATAAAAGAGTAGAGACTAATTTATATCCAAGTGCATCAGCTTCTACAAACTATCATATTAAATCTTCATTAATTTTACTTATTACACAGCTATTTTACAGCCACAAAGCCAATTTATATCAAGAATGACAGTGAAATTAATAAAAATATAATATATATAATGTAAAATAAGAGCAAAAACACTACTGTAGAATCAATATCATTGGATCTATTCAACTAATGAATGATAGAAATGTTGACAGATTTAAATAATGTGATCATTTAAAGCTGCAGAGCAATAAACATAACAATATGTGGACTAGGGCGTATGATAACAATTACAGGTATATTTATGTCCTTTTTGTGAGTGGGGCTTTAGAGTAGTAAAATTAATCAGCATTTAGAGTCTGAACTGGTTATATAATATTAATTGCAATCGTTCACAAGTCAAGTGTTACATAATGCTAAGCCTTTTTTGGCTAGACATGCCGTTGGTATCTTTTTGGTTTTAAATCAAAGATCATTTGATTATTGGATTATTTCAGAGTTTTATTTATTTACGTGTAATACATATGGTAAGATCAATATGCAAAAAACTTAGTCTACTATCTGTATTTGCATTATTTCTTCATTTTAATAGAGTTTAATACAATAGAAGATGGAAAACGCCATTCAAAATTAGGCAGTTTCTAAAATCAATAACTTTATATATTGTACTATTTTTTTTATCTGATAAAAGATACAAAAAATATTAATTCCATTTTTCAATAACAATAACTTTGCAACGTTATGGTTTTTACTGTGCTTTTGATCAAATAAATACTCACTATAAGCATTAAAACAAAGAAATTTAACACCAATCAGTTGACAATGAACAATACCAAAACACTTATTATTCTTAGCTAATGCTAAATCCAAATATGTAATGATAGATGTTAAAATCAAAGTTATATCTGTAAAACATTAGTTTCTCCAATGTGAACTAACATGAATATGAATATACTTGCATTTGCATGGTTAAAAGTTATTAGATGGCTTTACATTAAAAAGTGAGTAAACCCATTGCTTTTAAAGCGATTAGTTGACTTTACTTCAAAAAGTGAGCATCGCTTTTAAATCGATAAGTTGACTTTACTTACAGGGAGTGAACCCATTGCTTTTAAAGTGATTAGTTGACTTTACTTGAATAAGTGAGTAAACCCATTGCTTTTAAATCGATAGGTTAACTTTTTCTTAAATAACTGAGTAAACCCAATATAAAGTGATTAGTTGACTTTACTTGAATAAGTGAGTACACACCTTGCTTTTAAAGCGATTAGTTGACTTTACTTACAGGGAGTAAACCCATTGCTTTTAAATCGATTAGTTGACTTTACTTAAATAAATGAGTAAACCCATTGCTTTTAAATCGATTAGTTGACTTTACTTGAATAAGCGAGTCAACCCATTGCTTTTAAAGCGATTAGTTGACTTTACTTAAATAAATGAGTAAACCCATTGCTTTTAAAGCGATTACTTGACTTTACTTAAATAAATGAGTAAACCCATTGCTTTTAAAGCGATTAGTTGACTTTACTTAAATAAATGAGTAAACCCATTGCTTTTAAATCGATTAGTTGACTTTACTTTAATAAGCGAGTCAACCCATTGCTTTTAAAGCGATTAGTTGACTTTACTTAAATAAATGAGTAAACCCATTGCTTTTAAATCGATTAGTTGACTTTACTTAAATAAATGAGTAATCCCATTGCTTTTAAAGCGATTAGTTGACTTTACTTAAATAAATGAGTAAACCCATTGCTTTTAAAGCGATTAGTTGACTTTACTTAAATAAATGAGTAAACCCATTGCTTTTAAAGCGATTAGTTGACTTTACTTAAATAAATGAGTAAACCCATTGCTTTTAAAGCGATGAGTTGACTTTACTTAAATAAATGAGTAAACCCATTGCTTTTAAAGCGATTAGTTGACTTTATTTAAATAAATGAGTAAACCCATTGCTTTTAAAGCGATTAGTTGACTTTACTTCAAAAAGTGAGCATTGCTTTAAATTAATTAGTTTACATTACTTAAAAATGAAGTAAACCCATTGCCTTAAAATTATTAAATGAATGAATTACGTACATAATTATAAAAATCATATTAATTAAACTCAACCATTTCAAGTTACAGTGTATTTACTCACTTTTTTAAGTAGTCAACTGGATGCTTTTAATGCAATGGGTTTACTCACTTTTTTAAGTAAAATGACTAACAAATTTTTTTTCAGTGTAATAACATTAACAAAATGCTGTAAAATGCTGTCATGCTGTAAAATGTATTGCTAGTTGTAGGTTCAAGTATACGCATGAAATGTCAAAATTAAAATGTAAAAGTGAAATGTAAATGAACGAAGCATAGTGAATCTACTGTTACTATAATATAATATAATACAATATAATATAATATAATATAATATAATATAATATAATATAATATAATATAATATAATATAATATAATAGTTTAATTTAATAACCTTATCTTTTATCCACATCACCTTCCCCTATTTGCAAAAAAAAATAAATAAATGAATAGATTTCATAACCTCCTCCTCATCAAAATCTCGAACAAAAAGAAAGATTCATTGGATTTACGAAATATTTTTAAGGTAAGTGTTAGCAAACAATTTATATGGGCTAAAAATAAACAAACAAGTTAAGTTGAACATTACTAAGTTGTTTTGTTTGTTTAAATTCAGCCCATATAAATTATTTGCAACCACTTACCTTAAAAATATTTAGTACACCCAATGAATCAGACCATATCAGTTGTTTGCAACCACTTACTTGTATTAAATCCAATGTAGTTAATCCAATGAATAATTTTTTTCAGTTTGCAGAATGAAAACGTGTATCATTAAACTGATTCTGTCAAACCACATCAGTCAATCTGACACAACCATCCTCATATATCAGTCCCAACAAATCCAAAAAAACTGCAATAATCCCAAAAAATCCTCATCTTTAAAAAAAAAAAGAAGAGTAAACTCACCATCCTGAACTCCCTCCAGTGATGAACTGTGCATAAATCCTGTCTCTTCCCTGTGAAACAAGCCTAAGGAGCAGTGAACTCCGACTGCGCTCCGCTCTCCAGGAGGCCTTTGTCCCTCACTCAGTTACGGATCAGCGGGCGAGTGGCATTCATTCACTGCATCATTGGCTCTCTCTCTCACTTCCCGGCCCGGGACTCCTGCACGCTCCTGAGGTATAAGCTCCGCCCCCCCTTCCCGAATCCCCATCCCGACCGCTGTGGAGGATTTTACATAAGCACCATCCTCCCACTAAACCAGCGTTCTCCTTCTCAACATGGCTTACGTAAGCAAAATACTTGCAAGAAAAACGGTGACGAAAAACCCAACAATCCATAATCCTGTTCACTGTATCACATAAGAGCATTAGGGACGTCGAATTACATGTCAAAGCACAACTGCATTCTTTAAAGGGATAGTTCACCCCCAAAAAATGAACATTCTGTTATCATTTACTCATCCAAACCCCAATTGAGTTTATAATATAGATCATTTGAAGAATCCAAAACCAAACAAAAAGTGCTAAGGGGTAGCTTTAATGTGTCTCTGCTCTTTGGGTAAGGGATTCATCAAAATAAACAGCAAAACCGTAATTAAAACAAGTGGAAGAATTGTTTGGAGACATGGGTTGCCAGTGTTGCGCTTATAAAAGCGTAGCAACGAAGGTTTTGTTTCCGTTTCTCTACGATAAGAGCATGGCTCACATGTGGACGTGTGGATTAGAGATGCGCGGATGGGCTATTATTTCATCCGCAACCGCATCACAAAACTCATCATCCGTCCGCCATCCATCCGCACTAAAATTTTTGACCAATTTTTAAAACCGCACCCGCCCGCCATCTGCTGACTAAGCTCTTTATTTGAATGGCTTATTCCTTTTTATTATTTAATGAATGTTTCTTTATTGATTATTAGTGAATAGAGAATGACTTAAATGGCATGCAGTTAATCCAAACGTGCAAGTCAAATCCATCATTTATTGACGCTTTGAAGTGACGCTAAACAATACGAGGACGTGTCTTTTCACTTGATTCGATTCCTCGGTCCTTAAGTTTTTTCCTTGCGTCCTTCCCTCGCATCATATAGGGGCGGAAAGACGAGGAAAGAAAGCAAGGAAAGGAAACGAGGATGCACAAATAAGAAATGTGAAGCACCCTATGAAGCTCTCAGAATATCAGCAGTGAACTCCGTCTCCAATCGGCGCACAGGGACAAAAATAAATAGCCTAAATTTAACGCACTGTACCGTACAATTTTTTTTTTATTATTGTAGCCTAATAGAAAACGCATTTTGACACATCATTTTAACATGCTATAGCCTACTACTAAATGCCTGTTTCACTTATTTTTTTAGCAAATAGATAGAATAATAAGTCATTTAAATTATAGCCTATAATGTTTACATTTGTAGTTGTCCATAGCAACCCAAAAAACTTACCTGCTTGCCTTGCACATTAATGGGCACAGTTTTTCGACTTTTATTTATTTATTTATTTATTTATTTTTTGCTGTGGATGTTATTGAGCTTGTAGAAATCGGAAACAACACAGTTCTGCGACACAGATGAACCTTTATTGATATCTCTATCAGACAATATCTATTTTATATCCCAAAAGAAACAAGAGGCAGTAAAAAATATTAACATAAATATCTTAATGTAGGCATAGGCTATAGTCGCATGCTTTGGCAAACAGTTGAAAAAAAGTAATAAAAACTTCATATCGTAGCTAAGCCTTGTAGGCTCAATCACACCCACAATTAGAAATTAAATTAGAAAAATAAAGATGCCATCCCTCTTTGAGCGAAAATAAAGTCTGACCAGGCTAAATTGCCTGGATGTCTATGCCCCAATAACCCATGGACTAGGATCATCCCCTCAAACTTGAAGCATAATGAAATACTACGCCATAACAGTTGCGACAAAGAAATTCTGGCAAAATAGCTTAAAGCCTTGGAACGTAAAAGCGAGGCTAAATGTCTAGAATAGGCAAAAACAATATGAACGTAAAATTATCAGCTGCTGCTGACCGAACTCAAAAGTTTATATTGAACATATGTGTAGAACATAGGCTAATTGGTGTAATGTGCCTGACCTTAGGTCTAGTTTGAATTTTTTTGGCACTAGCAGGAATAAAATAGCATATACAGTGTCAGGATTCAGACGAGAGCGCCTGGCCTCTAATGCGCCCTGCTGCACTGAAGGAGCGCTCGCTCGCAGCACTTGTTGCTGGATTGCATAGAATTCTCTTGGCAAGGTGCTGTAGACTTGGGACAGCCTTGTTTCTCCCAAAAGGAAGTAGATTTTCCTCTGCTGATCCGTCTATACGAAAGTTTGTAGAGGAATACTGTACTTCATCCAGAATTAGTGTATCCGATTCCTCCTCCCATTCTGTGAAGTCAGTCTAGGCTTTTTCGTTGGTGCGCCAGCTATGTGTACAAAAACAGTACAACCGCCCACCACCCGCCCGAATTTAATTAAAATATTATTTTTCGTCACGTCATCCGCCCGATCCGCGGTTTATCCGCGGATTCCGCGGCTGTAACCGCCATCCGCGCATCTCTAGTGTGGATTACAGTGGTCTGCTAACATGCGACAAATCATCACTACAATATTAAGGACTGAAAGATCCGTTGTAATTGCTGCTCTCCGAATGTAAACACCTTAAACTATTACCGTCGTGTAGGTTTCTCGACACGTTTTGTGACAGGATAGTCAATACCGGGGTGTCAAACGTACGGCCCACAGGCAAACGAATTTAATGTGGCCTGCGAGATGATTCTGTAAAGTATAAAGATGAGCTGCAATAATTCAATAAAAGACACTGCTGTTCTAATTGTGTCCACTGGATGGCGCAATAGCAAACTATTAATTTCAGAAGCCTGAATCAGTGTCAGTTTGAAAGCCTTCTCAAAGAGACAGACCTCATCGATACCGTCATACCAAACTGAGGTGATCTCACGAGGAAACGTAACTATTTTACGTTTTGGCAGTTTAGTGGCTAATTCGTACGAGTTCAGTCCTATGAAAATGTACCAGTTAAAAAAGGAGGTGTGGCACCCAATCACACCTCTAAACCCAACCGTCATTGGTGGATACACAATAGTACTAAATCGTACAAACAGGCCCAGATTGGCTAATCGGGAGGACAGGGAGAATTCCCGGTGGGCCGGTCCGTTTTTTGGCCGCGAGGGCCGGTGTCCCTAGCTCCAGAATCTGTTGCTCTCAGCAGTCACACTTTTTAAATTAATTTATTTATTTACTTGACCACAGTTTTCTTATATAACTCAGATGTGTCACCTGTCACTATACAACTGTTGTGATCCAGTGGTTAGCGCTTTAGATTACGACGCCACCGACCCGGGTTTGATCCTCGTCTGAGTATGTTTTTTTTTTTTCATTTTTATTGTTAAGACATGCAATACTGTTAGGGTTGTTGAACATTTAAAGTTCTAAAGCAGCTGTTTTTTAAAAAAAAGACATGATAGTGTAATTAGAAACTGAATTGGAAATGACCTTATTTTAATATATTCAGTCGTGAACTGAGGTGGGCCGGTCTGAGGCTTAAAACTCCAGGGCTGAAAAGGAGTCCCACTCCGGCCCTGCGTACAAATGAGATCGTACGAATTTATACAAATTAGCCACTTTGTTTGTCACCACATATCTTTGTGAGCAAGTTTTCTCTGTAATGAGCATAAATAAAAGAAAGCTCGTGCACAAGAACTTGAATGACATCCTGAAGTTTACACCCAGTCAGGATGTGACGCCTGATATTGAAGCGCTGGTGAAAGCTAAAAGATGACAGGTATCAGGAGTCAAATAAACCACAACCTCACTTAAAGTGCCGCATGAGACACCCAGATATAGTTCTGCAGACATCCCAAGTCTCCTGGAAGTTTCGGGAGTCCTGCATATGCATAGAGACTCTTGGATGCCCACAAACAAATGGTAATCTCCCAGAAATTGCTTGTCCCACCATCCTCCCGCCCCCCCGCAAAAATGTTGCGCGCCCCTCTCTCTCCCCACCTATCTTCGCATACATTGGCGCGTTTCTTTTTGATATTTGGTACCAGTTCATCATAAAGAAACGATGTTCTCTTTGACTCTGGACGGAAACGGTGCTTTACTCACAAATGTTTTATACGAACGCATTCGTAACTTTGATTTAGTGGTTAATTCGTATAAAATCATACAATCTAATTCAAACAACTAAGTACGATTTGCTCATCAACCAATGATGGTTGGGTTTAGGGGTGGGGTTGGGTGCCACAACTTCTTTTTAAAATCGTACACTATCATACGACTATCAAATTCGTACAAATTAGGCACTAAACTGACAAATCGTAAAATACTTGAGTTTTCTCATGAGATAAGGTTGGGGATTCCCGTTTTAAATCTAATCTTTGGATGAAAACCAAGCCATTGACTTTCATTATATGCTTTTATGTTCGGATGTGAATGATTGCCTTTTTCCAACATTGTTAAGAATTTCTTGTTTTGTGAACAGAAAACAGAAATCCTAAACGTTTAGAACCACTGCAGTTTGGAAATATTTATTATTGGGTGTAATATCTCTTTAATGCTGGAATATGAGATGGATATATACAGTAACAGGAGTAAATCCAACTCAGCAAAAAAACGTGGCTGATTGGAGAAGTGCAAATATAAATAGTTTGTTTTTCAGGAAGGGAAAACCCAGCAGCACTTTTTGAAAGCTTATTAACCAAAGCTGTGGATGGGACAATAGTTTCAGTTGTTCAGCGTAGACTTTCAATTCCTCCGTCTTTGGACTTGACATAGTTGCCAGTTGGGGTCGTGGTGGGGGTGGGGTGGATGTATGATTGTGCTGAATTTAAATGTGTGCAAGGCTTTTGGAGACCTTTTTAATACCATTTCAAATGAAATTCAATGCCAACTTCGTACCCATTCCAAAAGAAGTATGAGAGGAAAATGTCAAATCTGTATAAATTTTGAACCCTAGAAAATAATTATGTACAAGTGGGCTTGAATTAATTAAAACATTTTATTTCAATTATCAGTTATATTTAATACATACGCAACAGCGTGGTCGTCCACCCAATGGCGAATATGAAGGTCCAACTGCTTATTTTTTGTCATTTTACTGAGACTCTCGTCAAACACACAAACCCGTTGGCCTTATATTCAGTTCTTCAGTAATAAAATGAGCCAATGCCAATTTATGGATTAAATAGAAGCAGTTTTGTTGCTTCCACACGAGAATGTAGCTGCAACATGGTAAACATGGTGTGAAAACCTCTGTAATGTTCTCATTCGATGTGTAAGAGTGCTGCTCAAAGACTGTTTTAAGGACCCACATCACCTCTGCCTGCAGAGTTGTTGTTAAGCCACAGTAAGAAAGAATGGTCCTTGGCTGTGGTGGCAATGCTTAATGTAGAAATTTCTTCATTACTGATAACCAAAGCTGTTTTAGGGTGCGTTCATAACTGTGAATCGATTTAGAGCTGAACTCTGCAAGACATTGGATTGGATTAAGCAGGATTGGAGACCACTGCTTAAAACACAACCAGGTTACGTATCAGAGAAGTGCCCGTGAGACTATCAGCTCTGACCGGACAGGATTTCATTAACAAGAGTGCAGTACAACCTCAATAAGACAGTGTATGTTCCTTTACATGAGTATAGACAGGTGCACTGGAGAGAAACACTGTGGTATAACGTTGGTTATACAGACCCACAACAACACACTGGCCATCTGCATGGCCTTGAGCCAAATGTAGACTGAGCGGCCTCTTTTTCTATTTTCTTTAGGTTTACTCCATTCAGACATCTTTTGCTAAAGGAAAAAGCTGCCCTGTTCTCTCACTTCCTGCTCTTACTAAATAAAAGAAGCAGATCTGATTTCTTGTTTAATTTTTATTCAACTCATTCTAAGGGACTCGTTTGATTCAGTGAATCCACCTGGTTGTAAAGCTGGCAAGAAATGAACAGAATTTACATGAATATACTCTATGGCTCAATTTATATTCAAGGTCTTTTTTTCCAATAAAAACCTAATTTAAATGCGCTCATAAGCCCCTTTCACACATACAGACCTTTCCGGAAAATTGCCGGCAATTTTCCGGAAAGGTTGTATGTGTGAACAGGTCCTTTTTGAAAATACCGGTAAATTCTTTCTGGCTATTTTCCGGAAGAGAAGTTGTAACATTACCGGCAATTTGCCGGAACGCTGCGCTGTGTGAATGCAGAAGGAAGATTGCCGTAATAAGCGCGTGCACGTCTAGAACGTGCTGACGTGAGACGTCTGCTTTAACCAATCACAACAGTCAGACGCATTTACGTCCGCGCGGTTTGTGAGAATAAAAACCTTTGAATATTTTTCCAGACACTTTTAGCTGCTAGAAGTTAGTCAGATCACGTTTATATGTTCTTCTTAATGGCAACTGTGTAAATAATCATCGATGAGATGCTTATGATAAGCCGTTGTTTGTTTACCTTCAAGATTTGCGTGTGCCTGTGAAACAGCCTGTGAGCGCCTGCACACGCACATATAATGAACATCTCGACATGCGAAAGTGATCCTGCGAAAGTTGTTCACAATACTGATCATCCACAGAGTTTGTAATTTAGTCAAATGTTTACAAATACAAGCGCAGCCGTTTAAAGCTCATTTGTGGTGAATGATGTCAGAATTTACCGGTATTTTGGAATGGATGTGTGAATGCTCTTTTCCGGAAAATTTCCGTAACGTCCTCGCCTGTGTGAACAGCGCTTTTTTGAATATACCGGTAAAGTCGTTCCGGAAATTTTCCAGATATTTACCGGTATCACTGTGTGAAAGGGGCTATACAGGTCAATTGATCAGAACACTGGGTCTCATTCACTAATTTTGTAAAATTGCCATATTTATAAACTAATGTACTATATTTATAAGCTAATGAACAGATAGTGATCGCTCTTAAGAGATAACTACGAACATGTCTACGGTGCCCATTTGGATTAGTCAATCAACTTAAGTTGCATGTTTTTGGACAGTGGGAGGAAACCGGGGAACCCAGGGGAAACCCTGGGAGCACGGGGAGAACGTGTAAACTCAGCACAGAAATGTCAGCTGGTTAAAGGCTAGAACCAGTTACGTTCTTGCTGTGAGGCAACAGTGCTAACCACTGGGCCAACGTGCCACCCATATAGGAAAGGAGGATGAGTAGGAGTGGAAGGGGGGATTCTTCAAAACGAAGATGGCTGTCATAGGGTATTTATAGTGGCTTAGGAATCGTCTGATTGGTGAATCATAAATTCAATGCAGGGCCGGCTATACAAGTAATCATAAGCACGTGATCCTCTCAAACTTAGTTTATAAATGAACTTCACTTTTTTAATTCAACCCACAAAGTACAAACAAAACATCAACACTTGGTGCAATCAATGCATTAACTTATTTGTTTTCACTCCATTAAGTGGACTACTTTAGTGGACTAGTGTAGAGAATAGTGAATGAGGGTATAAGGGGGTGACTTCAGATACAACCTATCGCTATGTTTCGAGGCATTCGATTGGCAGGTTGTTGCTGACGTCTGCTGACGTCTTCATCAAAGCTAGTTAGCAGAGAAAGTTGATGATCAGAGTCATGCTACCAACAAAACCTGATTTAACTGGTTTATTTATGTCAACTCTAAATGAATTTGGTAATCCTTGAGTTTGTTCAGCCACCATCTGACACCATTTATAGGCCCAACTCTCAAAATAAAGCTGATGAAATATTTACAAATGTTTCTTTCCCCCCGTGTCAGGGGCACATTCTGATGATATCACGCTTTTTCCTTAGTATCCAGAAGACAAGTCCTCCTTTTGTGATCTGGATCACAAGACCATATAATCACAAGCCTCTGAAAAATCATTAGCTCGTCTACTTTACCTTTTAGGAAACCTTTCACACAAACATGTGGTTTCTTATCTCAATAAGAAAAATATATGGTTTCCAGTCATGAATGTTTGCATGAGGATTTTCCCAATTTTTGGAAATGATCAAATTTCACACACACATTGGCAGATTATTTTGTTTGTTTTAAAGAGCCCATATTATGTTTTTTTTTTGAAAATGAGCTTCCATGCCGTGTGTAACACAGCTCTAAGTGAATGAAAACATCAAGCTGAGGTTTAAATCTAAAAGTGCAGCATAATAATTAATTAATTAATAGTAATAATAGTAATAATTCCTTACATTTATATAGCGCTTTTCTGGGCCCTCAAAGCCCTTTACACAATGGGGGGGAATCTCCTCATCCACCACCAGTGTGCAGCATCCACCTGCATCAGACCACACACCAGCTAATTGGTGGAGAGCAGACAGAGTGATGAAGCCAGTTATGATGTGGGGAAGGTTAGGAGGCCATGATAGTCAGAGGCCAGTGTGCAGATTTGACCAGGATGCTGGGGTTAAACTCCCACTCTTTTTCGAAGGACATCCTGGGATTTTTAATGACCATGGAGAGTCGGGACCTCCGTATAACGTCTCATCCGAAATACGGCGCTCACTGAGCAGTATAGTGTGCCCAGCACTATACTGGGGCATTAGGACTTACACAGACCACACAGTGAGGCCAGTACCCCCCTGCTGGCCTCACTAACACCACTTCCGGCAGCAACCTAGCTTTCCCAAGTGGTCTCCCATCCAGGTACTGACCGTGCGCAGCCCTGCTTAACTTCAATGGGCGATCATGTGAGAGGTGCAGAGAGCTAGCGGCCGGAAATGTTTAAAACTATTAATTCTTTAGCGAAATATTTGACTCAGAGTCAAATTAATGAATCGAGTTGGTTTCAGATCTTTGCATTGATCGAATCGACGTCGATACGGTCCCTCAAAATATTTGTACTTTCAGTTCTGTTAAAATGTGCACGCGATTTCCCTTCACACACTAGCGGACGCGCAGGAGATCACAGGACAGATCATGACGTGAGGATGATGATCACTGACAGATGAAGATTCGGCTGCTGGGAATAAAGGGTTAAAGTTCATTTACACAACAATACCACAGTATAGAAAACCATGTGCTGTGTTTGTTTCTGTCAATTTTCTAATGATTGATACATTAACCTAAGCTGCAATGCCAGATTCGTTGGCCGTTTGCTATTAAAGCAGCAGCAGAGACTATGGGACTTTGTCAGTAATTTTTACAGTTCATATAGACCAGTTTTTTCTTCCTCTGGATCATAACATGTAAGTGTCATTAAAATTGTTGCCACGTTTTGTGTAATTTGCAAAATATGTGTTTAATTGTGTGTTATAAGTTGTAATGGCACCGCGCGGCTTGTAATCACGTATCTATTACAGATCAGTGCTTGTACTGTATCTCTCAGGTTAAATCTGTACGAGGCTGTTCACATATCGCGTTCATTAAATTTTTAATGCAAAATAGGGGCTTTTTTAGTTTTTTTAAAACTTAAATTTGAATTAGTGCTTGTGAAAATCTAGTCTAGAAAACTGTTTGTCTTGAAAATGCTTATTGGTTTAAGAAATTGTAGATATTTGGACTAGAAACAACACCACAATTCAATGTTATTCTATGCTGTTTTAAGCAGATCACGGCCGTCAGGAAACTCAGATGTGTGATGCAGCATTGCGACACCTTGCAGGGTGCATGAAAGGATGTGTTTTACCACAAATGTCACCAAGTCTAGCAGGATACGTTTGCATGGTACCAATGGCGGAGGGTTAATTTCCCTTTGCAAAGAAAAAAGTAACAAAGCCTGCCTTATACCGCCGTTACCGCCAGCTGGCAAAGGCAACATCAGTGTCTCATCTCTCCTTAAGGCAGTGGCCCAGATACTATTGACTATTGAACGGTTGCTTAATAAAGCCATTACTGTCTTTGCCAGACACGCCACTTTTGGCCTATGAAGAAATATCTCAAATTCCTCACAACCATTATACCCTAGGGCGATGTTTTGTAGGAATTATGCCTAAAACTTCTGTTATTAATGTATTAGGTTATTATTTTTGATTCAAAGAAGGAAATTAATCTGAGTTTAAAATAATTAGTAATATCTTTGGTTAGCTTCCAAAGCTGGGGGAAAGGCAGGCATAGCTGTGACAGCCTTAATCTAAAATGTAACACAATTTTACTGTATAAAGAGCACAGCCAACACATGCATCACATGCTCGAAAGTCGCAAAGCCACAGAAAACAGGATGCACGCTGATTGGCAATGAAAGGGTTTCAGACACTCTACAAAGTGCCAAAGACCCTGGTACTTACTTATTAAAGTGAGTTCACAGTTTTGATTCATTTATATTTAACTCTTGCGCAATTACTGAGACGATGTGGTTCAGTGAGTAGATTGGTCTAGATCTGGTTCCAAACTAACTCTGGTGAACTTTGACTGAAATTTGAATCAAAGCAACATCATTTACCAAAGACTTCTAGTCCAAACAAAAGATGTGACCCTAAAAAGACATATTTATTGATACAAATATTTAGTCCAAGAGGGAATTTGTTATTATGGGAGGTTAATTGGAGAAAAGCATGGCTGCTACCATACAAATTTTGCATTTCAAATAAAGTAAGAGAACTTAATTTAAACATTTTACATAAAATATACCCGACCAACATGTTACTTTCCAAATGTTCAGATATTGAGAAAGAATGTTCATTTTGTAAAAACAGAGAAATCCTTGTCACTTATTTGTTTGATTGAGTGTGCAATTATTTTGGAAAGACTGTTTTTCTGATTATCCTGCTAAAAATATGTTGATCACACTGAATGCAAAAGAAATGATTTGTTATTTTGAAAATGGTGATAAACACATGAACACTTTTGCTAATTTTATTATTTTAAATGGTAAATTCTTCATCCAAAAATGTAGACTTTCAAAGTCTCCTCCTTTATACAAGGTATTTGTCAACGAACTTATTCTGTTAATGAAGTCTCTCAAAGCTGTAAAAATGTAAAAGCTCTGTCTATTGTAGGCTATTATGAATCTGTTTTTGGCATCTTGTGGATGTCCTCCATTTTTTTATTTATTTTTTTATTTAAATTATCTTTGGAAGTTTTGTTTGTTGTCTGTTTTTGCTGCATTTGTAAATTACTAATGCATAATAATAATAATAATAATAATAATAATAATAATAATAATAATAATAATAATAATAATAAATGAATACACTCTAAAAATGCTAATTTTTTTTAACCCAAAGTTGGGTAAAATATGGACTGTAGGTAAATTATTTTTTCATTATATTTAAATTACATTTTTTAGCCCAACAGCTGAGATTGTCCAGTTTTAAACCAACACTTGGAACTGTCCATATTTTAACCCAACAGTTGGGATTCAATGTAGTTGGGATTGCCCATATTTTAAAGCAAGGGATGGGAATGTCCATATCTTAACCCAACAGTTGGAACTGTCCATATTTTAGTCCAACAGTTGTGAAAATTAAAACGAAAATGTTTTTTTTTTCAATTGATAATTTTTTCTTTTGTTTTCTTTAACTATAATAACCTTGTTGCACACACAAGTCTTATTTGTTTTATTTTGGCTACAATAAAATATTTTTTTTAATTTTTAGAATCTATTTTAAGGTCAATATTATTAGTTTCAGACTCCTCTAAAGCATAAAAATACCATCATATGTTTGCAAATATTTAAGAAACATGCTAAGTGAACATTCTTGTTTATCTGAAAAACATTTCTGAAGTCAGTTATTCTGCTTTGGAAATGTGCTTTACATGCCGGAACCGATGTCTTTGTTTTTGGTTCTTTTAACCCGTGCACTGCCGCTTTAGCCAAGTATATTTCAACACCCAGGGCTGCCTTGGTGGACAACCTTGTATTTCATTCATTAAGTCAGGAAGGCTCTCAAAGTAAGTGTTCACGACCGAAATGCGACTCCTGGTGGATTGTAGCAGACTCTGAAATAAGACGCAGATTCAGAGCTCAACATGAGGTGGTTAGTAGTCCAGTTAGTAGTCCAGTTTTAAACCAAATATGGGATTGCCCCTATTTTAAAGCAAGGGTTGGGACTGTCTATATCTTAACCCAACAGTCAGAACTGTCCATATTTTAGTCTAACAGTTGTGAAAATGAAAACGAAAATGTTTTTTTTTTTTCAACTGTAGTTTTCATTTTTTCGGTTACTATAATAACCTTGTTGCACACACAAGTCTTATTTGTTTTATTTTGGCTTGAATAAAAGAAGTTTTAAATTTTTTCATAAACTATTTTAAGGTCAATATTATTAGTTTTGGTCTTTTCTAAAGCATAAAAATACCATCATATGTGTGCAGATATTTAAGAAACATGCTAAGTGAACATTTTAGCTTATCCAAAAAACAATACTAACGTTAGTTATACTGCTTTGAAAATGTGCGTTACGTGCCAGGACGTCTGTCTTTGTTTTGGTTCTTTTAACCAGCGCACTGCCATTTTAGCCAATTATATTTCAACACCCAGGGCAGCCTTGGTGGACAACCTCGTATTTCATTCGTTCAGTCAGGAAGGCTCTCAAAAAATGTGTTCACTACCGAAATGCGACTCCTGGTGGACTGTATCAGACTCTGAAATGAGACGCAGATTCAGAGTTCAACATGAGCTGGTTATAATTAGTCCAGTTTTAGGATTGCCCTATGGGATTGCCCATATTTTAAAGCAAGGGTTGGGAATGTCTATATCCTAACCCAACAGTTGGAACTGTCCATACTTTAGTCCAACAGTTGTAAAAATGAAAACAAAAATGTTTTTTTTCAATTGTAGTTTTAATTTTTCGTCAACAATAATAACCTTGTTGCACACACACATTATTATATCTGTGTGTGTGTGTGTGTGTGTGTGTGTGTGTGTGTGTGTGTGTGTGTGTGTGTGTGTGTGTGTGTGATTTTAGTATATGGCTGAAGTTGTCAAAAGTCTCCCTGGACTAATTCTGATCTATCTAATACCAGATAAGAGCCAATATGCACTAACAAATACACTTTCAAGAGTTCACCCTTGCCAATGATTAATTATAAAGCGTAGCAGGCTGTCCCGGGAGAGAGCCCTGAGTTCGTGAGTTCCTCAAGCTCGGGGCTCCCTCTTGTTGCAGGGCGAGAGTGGAGTCTGAGCTTAGGTAGGTCTCGGGAACTCCCCTGCTTGATTATGAATTGAATCCATTGCTTGCCTATAATGACAAATAATTTGTCATTTTATTTATGTTACATGTTTTAACCTGTGGGAGTAAACCGGAGTGCCCGGGGAAAACCTACGCAAACACTGGGAGAACATGCAAACTCTGTACAGAAACGCCAACCTGGCCAGGTAAGGTCTGAGACAGTGACGTTCTTGCTGTGAGGCAATGATGCTAATCATTGGACCTCCGTGCTGCCCTAATAAAAAAAGGGGAGGACTAGGGGTGGAAGGAGGGATTCTTCAAGACAAAGATGGCTAAGGTAAGATGCTTTGGTAATTTATAATGATTTAGGAATCGTCTTATTGGTGGATCGTGCGTTAGCTAACGAGGATCAGCTGCTATCAATCACAAGCGCGTACTCCTCTCGAAATTAGTTTATAAATAAGCTTTACTCGTATGCATTAACCAATACACCTTATATGCATTAACATATATGCACTATATCACTATAACAAAGTATTGTGCAAGGAATCAAGCAAAAATAAGCCTTTCACTAATGTTCATTTCAGGCTGAAAATTGCTGTCAGATGCATATGATTATTTTTTGGGGGGATAAAAAGATGCAAAAAATGTAGATGGGGCATATTATGGTTACTAAAAGTGATCCTTAAGACTAAAACCCACCAAATATTTGACATTATTCATCATTTTCATCAATTCAGGCCCTGGGAGATACTCTATAACCTTATAAACCAAAAATATGTTTGGTTGCTCCGCAAAGGCCAAACATGAATTAAAGCCTGCAATGCCACAAAAACTCTCAGGGACAAGTGCCAAGGTACAATTACAAGAGGAATTTCTGACCATCTCACAGCCCAAAGGTCTTAAGCACGGGAGGATCTCTTAAAGAGAAACATATGGAGGCTAGATTAGATTAGAGACGTTCCTGAGCATTCTCCAGCGTGGTCTACAAACACACAGTTTAACACCGTGCCGTAACACACTCGTAGGAAAATGCAATGGTTTGAGCGGAAAATGCGATTTCACAGTCTTGGTATTAAAACAATCCCAGCATACACTCTTGTTTTTGTCCCGAATAACAATGGTGCGAGCTCTCGTATAATGAGCGCTTGACCAGATTTCTGTGCGCTTAGCACCAAATAAAGATTATTCGATTTGCTCTTGGATCATATGATGAAGAGCCAGGTTGCAAAACAGTCAAACTAAGCTGATCTTTTAGAATCTAGAGCACAGAAACAAGGGTCATGGTTTATAATAAGGCTGTTAGTTAATGTACAGTTGAAGTCAGAATTATTAGCCATTTCCCAAATGATGAGCAAGGAATATTTCACAATATTTCCTAAAATATTTTTTCTTCTAGGGAAAGTCTTATTTGTTTTATTTCAGCTAGAATAAAAGAAGTTTTAAATTATTTAGAGACCATTTTAAGGTCAATATTATTAGTTTTTGACTTTTCTAAAGCATAAAAATACCATCATAGGTTTGCGGATATTTAAGAAACATGCTAAGTGAACATTCTTGTTTAGCTGAAAAACAATGCTGAAGTCAGTTATTCTGCTTTGAAAATGTGCATTACGTGCTGGAACCGATGTCTTTGTTTTGGTTCTTTTAACCTGCGCACTGCCAGTTTAGCCCATTATATTTCAACGACCAGGGCTGCCTTGGTGGAAAACCATTACGTCAGGAAGGCTCTCAAAGTGTTTGTTCACGACCGAAATGTGACTCCCGGTGGACTGCAGCAGACTCTGAAATGAGAGGCAGATTCAGAGCTCAACATGAGGTTGTTAATATGTAGCAACTACTATAAATATTACAAACGTAAATAAGTAAACAGCCATTCAGAAGCACAGAATAGTGCACTCACTGCACTCCAACAAAACGGTAAAGTTTATTATCTAACTAATACGTATTAAACCTCTTTAACATTACTAACTGTACATGCTGTATCACTGATATGTGTTGGCTTGCACTGAGTCACAGGTCTAAATTTGTTTTTATGAAGCTGAGGTGAATTATTTGCTGCTGCTTTCAGCAGGGGCGAGGCAGTGGTGCAGTAGGTAGTGCTGTCGCCTCACAAACTTGCTGGATAAGTTGGCGGTTCATTCCGCTATGGCGACTAGGGCTGTGCAACTAAGCGAAAATCCGATTTCGATTTCGATTTTGGCTTTTAACGATTATGAAAAACCATTAATCGAGATAAACGATTATTCCATCACATACCGCCCCCTTTCAGTTGTACACGTGTGAAAACTCTTTACCTCTGCAAAGCAAAGTTCCACATGAAAATGACTAAAAGCATGTGCTGTAATGTAACTTTTGTAGCACGGGAAGTGCATCATTCATATTTTTAAAAGCGCAAAAGAGCACTTGCTTTTGTGTGTGTGTGCGCGCCGTGCTTAGCCTCGTACAGGTAGTGCGTGTGTGTGTCTGCGCGCGCCGCGCTTAGCCTCAGACAGCAGAGCACACACACATCTAACGCGATCTTAATGTGAGCGCTTTAATGGTGAAATACATGCAGATTTGTGTCAGAGCGCGGTGTTTAGTGATTATTCATAGTAACCCTCATTTGTGTAATAAACAAACAAATTGTGAATCAAAAGACACGTCAAAGAGAAACCATATCAGAGCCGCACTATTCTTAAAGTTACAGCGCATGTTATTCTTGCTGCTTTTATTTATCAATAATTAAATCAAAAATACAGTGAAGATGCTTAAAGCACAGTTTAAACATGACAGATTTAATAACTCATTTCTAATAACTGATTTCTTTTATCTTTGCTATGATGACAGTACATTATATTTTACTAGATTTTTTTCAAGATACTAGTATTCAGCTTAAAGTGACATTCAAAAGCTTAATTAGGGTAAATAGACAAGTCATTGTTTAACAGTAGTTTCTTCTGCAGACAATCAAACATATATATTGCTTAAAGGGGCTAATAATATTGAGCTATTAAAATAGGTTTCAAAATATTCAAACCTGCTTTTATTCTAGCTGAAATAAAACAAATAAGCCTTTCTCCAGAAGAAAAAAATATTATAGGAAATACTGTAAAAAAAAACCCTCTGTTAAATATAACTTGGGAATAAATTCACAGGAGGACGAATAATTTTGACTTCAACTGATAATCGTTTTGAATAATCGTAATTACAATTATGACTAAAATAATCGTGATTATGATTTTTCCCATAATCGAGCAGCCCGAATGGCGACCCCGGATTAGTAAAGGGACTAAGTCGACAAGAAAATGAATGAATGAATGCTTTCAGTAGTATGGCAATAAACGTCATGTACAATGGCATTCAAACTCCCATTATTAGCATTTAACACTGAATATAGCACATGAGGTGCACCCGAGGGGATCGATGTCCGTTTATCCTGTTGTTAAGCTGCAAGAAACAGAAGCCGTTTCTAAAATATAAATGTCAGGTGTTGGTTAGGACAAAAACTGCTTTTAGTATGGAAAATATTCCTTCTATCGTGTTGCCCTTAAGTTATTGTAATTATGATCATTTCCAGAGGTACAGCATTGTATTTTTATTTTACTTATTTCAATAACTTAATCAGGTTTCAACTAATGTTTTAGTTATACAAAGTTTAACTTAATATTATGGTCATTTTGATTGACCTAAGCTTACATTTTCATTTGATTTAACAACAAAAAACAACAATAATAATAAGACAATAAGTTTTTTTTAATACATTGTAGTTTTTTTTCCTGAAAAAATGTTGTATCTTTCTTTGTTAGCAGTTTGTATGTAGCTGTTTAAAGTAAAATAAAATAAAAATTCCCTATAAATATGTATAGAAATATAAAACTACACCAATCAACAACAAAACAAATGTACGCTGTATGCTTCATTTTTTTCTGATGCTACTTTAATGATCACAAATGAGTTTATAAAATAACTGTTGTAATAATTTCAAATTAATGAGTGAATCATTTGAGTTGATTCATTTCAAAGAATTGAACTAACTTGTTCAAACTACTTAATTAAAATGAGCTGAAACAACATAATTATTGAGATTTGTTTGAGACAACTTAATTGCTTTATGTTTGTTCCACTTCAGTTAAGGTAATCCGTTTGTGTTAGGACAACACGAATGAATTGTGTGCATTTTTTACAGCGGACAGTTCTGATGCGTCTAAAGTGGATTGACCCTGTCGATGTTTGTGTGCGCTGATGTACGAATCTTAAAGGTACAGCTTAAGTAGCTTTCAGCCCACCAACTCAATCACTAATTGCGAACTGATCTCGAGTTCACTAAAATGCCTCCAGGATTTGTCTGCGGATTAAAATCAAGCTGTTGGCATTTGTCAACTAAATCCTGCAAGTACAATCGAGATCCAAAAAATAACAGATGCAACAACTTAAAAACGTTCAAGATGTATGAGAGCTCCACATGCTGCAGACGCACACACAAACGTGCATAAAACCATATCTGAAAGCTTATCTCTTGCTGTAACTCATAAATCTCTGATGACTGAAGAGATCAATCTACAGCTAGACAGATTCATAGGGGTGCTTTCACATACAGTTGAAGTCATAATTATTAGTCCCCTAAATTATTAGACCGCTTGTTTATTTTTTCCCCAATTTCTGTTTAACCGAGAGAAGATTTTTTCAACACATTTCTAAACATAAGTTTTAATAACTCATTTGTAATAACCGATTCATTTTATCTTTACCATGACGTCTGTAAATAATATTTCACTAGACATTTTTGAAGACACTACTATACAGCTTAAAGAGACATTTAAAGGCTTAACTAGGTTAATTAAGTTAACTAGGCAGGTTAGGGTAATTAGGCAAGTTATTGTATAACAATGGTTTGTTCTGTAGATTATTGAGAAAAATATAGCTTAAAGTGGCTAATAATTTTGTCCCTAAAATGGTTCATAAAAAATTCTAAACTGCTTTTATTCTAGCCGAAATAAAACAAATAAGGCTTTCTTCAGAAGAAAAAATATTATCAGACATAGTGTGAAAATGTCATTGCTCTGTTAAACATCATTTGGAAAATATTTTAAAAAGAAGAAAAAAATCGAAGGGGGCTAATAATTCTGACTTCAACTGTATATACATTTGCAAGCAAGGTACTTTTTTGGTCCTGTTTTTATTGCCAGGGTGTATTTTGTTTTGTACATTTTGGTTGTTACACTGTAAAATGTGTTTCTTTAAAATTTTCAAAATGAAAACAAGATTATTTTACATACCCCACTGGCAGATAATTTAGCTTTTCTATGGAAAAACTGACTTAATTTTGAATGATCATTTCTGAAAATAAAGCTAGATTTTTCACTAGTCAAGAAAATGCTTCCTGATTTAAGAATTTTTAGATATTTGGACTAGTCCAAATATACACTTAAGACTTTTAAAGACAAAAATACACTTCTTTTTTTGTGTTTTATTGTGTTATTCACTCAAACAAAATGATGTTTGCTGCTTGTTCAACCATCTTATTTAAAATGAGCTGAAACAACACAATTCTTGATTTTTTTATGTTCAATCCACTTCAATTTGTAAACTAAAAAGTGAACTTAATTCCTCCTTGTTGTCACAACACAAATCGATTGTGTGGATCCCAGCATTTTTTACAGTGTCGTCTAAAAGTTTTCCCTCAAGAAACTACTGTGAAGTGTCCATTAAATATTTCATCAAATAAATGTAAATAGAAATAAGCTAATATTAAATAAGAACAATTGAATTGTTTACAGCATAGATAGTTCAACAGGATACTTCATAGCTGATTATATAAATAATCAGTCAGTTAAGATTCACTATAATGAACCTTGCATACAGTTGAGGTCAGAATTATTAGCCCCCTTGTTTATTTTTTCCTCAATTTCTGTTTAACGGAGAGAAGATTTTTTTTTAAACACATTTCTAAACATAATAGTTTTAATAACTCATCTCTAATAACTGATTTATTTTATCTTTGTCATGATGACAGTAAATAATACTTGACTAGATATTTTTCAAGGCACTTCTATACAGTTTAAAGTGACATTTAAAGGCTTAACTAGGTTAATTAGGTTAACTAGGCAGGTTAGGGTAATTAGGCAAGTTATTGTATAACGATGGTTTGTTCTGTAGACTATCAAAAAAAAATCTAATAATTTTGATCTTAAAATGTTTTTTTTTAAAAATTGAAAAATTATTTTATTTTAGTCGAAATAAAACAAATAAGACTTCCTCCAAAAGAAAAAAATATTATCAGACATACTGTAAAAATTTCCTTGCCCTGTTAAACATCATTTGGGAAATAAAATATAAGAATAAAAAAATGCAAAGGGAGGCTAATAATTCTGACTTCACCAATATACAGTATTTCATTTTATTTATTTATTGATTATTTTATTTTCCATTTATTTTCCTTGACCTAAAGTGCTACAAAAATATAAACATAGTTTATAGCAAGAAATAAGCAATATTAAAAAATGAAAAATTATTAAATATACACAAGTCCAGCAGGAAGCATTAAAAAAAGATCAAATCAAAATAATTGAAAACATGCTCATGTCCAGAGTTAAGAATTTCTTAAAACAAGGTTTGATTATTTCTCTTGATAGAGCATTAATTGTGGAGCTGAAAAAGAGAAAGCTTTACGACCAATAGAGCTTCATTTATAAACAGACTGCTGAAGAATTCAGTTTATTCACGACAACTTGCTTTTATTATTGGTATTATTTAATATATCCATATTTATATTTGTTTTATTAGAAACAAGCTTAGGTTAGTCCACCAGTCAGGCTTTGGACCATATGGGGCACAAGACGTGGCTTTGGATATAACTCCAACTTCGTTATTATTGTTAATTTATTCGTTTGCTGGAAATTAGAACTGAATATAGAAATAGTTTTTAAATTAAACTTTGTGTTTAACAAACAAAATTACATATGTAGGCTTATGGATGTCCTTAGTAAGTGCGTCCAACATGATTCCTCATCCACGAAAGAGAGAAAGTTAAATAAAGGCCAATTGGAGAAGGCTTATTCTTTATCCGCGCACTGCAGATGGTCTGTTTAACTGTTTTCTCGCTAGTGAAGCGCTCCAATTTTACACTTACAAAGTTCGCCATGTAAATAGCAAATGCGCCATGGCGCGACGCAACTGGCTCTAAAAGAAAATATATAGATGAGACTCTGATTAGTTTATTCTCAAAACACACCTATAACTCATTAAGAGAATAAGCTCAACCCTGTTAGACCATGCGCCGCGGTGCAGAGCAGATTTATCCGTTCTTTAAATAGCAAAAGTGGATTCGGACACGCCCTTAATGCTTTTGCGCCCTGCGCTTCAGATTTTGTGCCTAGACCATTAAAACAGAGCCCAAAACCTTCATTGCAGCAAATTTATAAACGCAACACTGACGACCCATGTCTTCAAACAATTCCTACTCTTCCACTTGTTTTAATCACGGCTGGCGACACAACATGGCGTCTCTCTGCCATCTGAACATTGCGACTTCTTTAAAGCTATCATGCATACTATTGAAGTTCCACCTCATTCACAATAGAGCGCGCTGATTGGTTCGGACCTAGTCTTTCTCATGAATTAAAGCTGAAAGCTCAAAGACGTCACTTTGCACTCACCGATACAGACATCCAGTCTACTCGCTGGAATATACACAAGAATCTAATCGCCGTGATGCAGCTTCAAAATTTCTTTTCAAACTGGAAGAACGAATTTGCTCGTAATAACGCAAAAACAACCAATTTTCACTTTTTTGTGAAATACCTGTGTCCTAATAGTGTTTATAGCAGCGTGGAACACGTATATGACTGTCACCATCTCATAAAATGAGTTTTGGTGTTTCGTGACCCTTTAAATACCAGAGTCATTCATAAGCGCATTTATTAATCGAATTAAAGTTCTGATGTTGATGAATAAACGCTATGTTTGCTATCGCTGTAAAACATAAAAACATTTTACTTTAACGTGTTACAACTGCATGGATTAATTAGTTTTCACTGAATTTAACATAACTTATAGTAATAAAAAAAATACTTTTTTAGGTGTTCGAAGCAGTGGTGGAAAGAGTATCATACTCAAGTAAAAGTACTATTACTGCCTAAAAGGCTGATTTATACTTCTGCGTCAAACGCCGGCGTATGCTACGGCGCTGACGCATAGCCCTTTGCCGTGGCCATCGGCGTCGCTGACGTGCACCTCTCAAAAAATGTAACTACACATCGCAACGACGCGTAGCGCAAGCTCTGTGATTGGTCGGCTTGGTAGCGCTGACGAGTCTGGGTGGGACCGAGAGCCACGTGAATGGTGCGAGCCTGATGGAGCGATTGTTTACCAGTGTGGAGTCCCGTGAAGGAGCTCCGGATGGAAAGTTTTGTTTTGTGTTTACCTCATAGTTAAAGTTGTTGCACGTCCGCCGGTTCCTGACTCAAAATGAGCGAGTTTGAGCCACTTGTACATCCCGGAAGTGTTCAGGAAAAGCAAAACAGCAGCGAAGAAATTCGACACAGAAGAACATTTACACCTCACTGCCAACTAGCGTTTCGGAAGTGTTAATCCAGACCAACAGAGACAGCGCGCAGAAGTATAAATGCACAGCTACGCGAGTTACATGCACCGTGGATTACGCCGGATGCAGAAGTATAAACCAGGCTTAAACACGTAAAATGTTGTTGTTCAAAACTTATTTTTAATTTTACAGGTATTAATTTTGTTTTACCTGTACATGTATTTTGACTCTCAAAGTACTCATGGTTATTGGCTTATGCTTTATGAATCAAAGAAAACCACGGTTTAAGCTAAAAATGTTTATTAAGAAATCTGACTACGTCTTGGATGCCCTGAGGAACAATAAATTAAAAACAGAGTTTCATTTTTGGCTGGACACACTCCTAGTCTGGCCTGAAGCTTTTTAATCTTCTGTAGATTACTCTGCCAAGCAATCAATTGAGAGTAACAGTTTCAGACACATTTACATTCTTTGCTCGTTGTCCCTATAAAGTGCATGTTGTCAGATCAGATCAGAATATGAAGCCAGTGAAAGAGTTTTGTGATGGTTCCTTTGGTCACAGTGCGCCAGAAATCACATTTGCCCTGCGGTGTGACATGTGAGACACGCAGCTCAGAAAGTAGCGAAGTCAGCAGTCACTCACATCACGACTGAGCAGAAAGGAAGAAGCGACCTTCATCTAAACACTTACAGTGCGCTGCATTGTTGCAATTTATGACATGTTTCTCTGGAATACTCGATTATGATTAGTCAGTCACAACATTTCAAGGTATGCTATGTAAGCAACCCAGGCTCATTCTGAAATTGTAGCCCTATATACATTTCTGGAGAGCACCAAATACACCCCCAGTAAGTAATTTAATGTCCTGCTTTAATTGTCATTCGTGATTTTATTTACACACAACCACAATTTGTTCTATCATTATAAAGATATTCAAGAGTTCACATTCACACTTAGCTGTTGATAAGTGTTTTAAGCAAGTTTGGCATGCTGTCCCGGGAGAGAGCCCTGAGCTCAAAAGGCACTTGAGCCCTGGGCTCCCTCCAGTTTGCAGGGCGAGAGGGGAGCGTTATGCTGTGTTCACACCAAACGTGGATCGCGTGGATAAATCGCGCTATTCACCCGTAAATTGCCGCGTGAAAATTTGAGGTTACTCGCTAATTCGCGCGTCAAACCCCGCTTCATTCGCGCGTCAAACCCGCTTCATTCGCGCATCAAATTTACTTCAGTACAGGCGCGGATTCGCGTGATTGACAGGTCTACTGTCTGCCCGGTGACTCTAGCTTCGTAGCTAAATGGCTAACAAGGATTTTATGAAGAAAATAACAGTGTTTTATGTGTTTTATGAAGGCTGATAAACAGTGTCGATACGTTTAGGGCCGTGTCTGAGTCCACTACATGCTTTCAGAGGTGCATCCAGCTGTTTAAGCTCATAAACTCCTCCAGATCGAAACCTGGCTGACGAAGGCTTTCAGCGGTGCTTCTGACTAAGCCCAGCCCAGTTTGATGAACTTCTTGTCGGTGTCTGCTGGAGGATTCGTCACAATCATGCCCCCACAAGAGCAAGCTCCTGATTGGTTTACGCGGCGCGAATGTCCGCTGAAGTTCTGATTTTCTAACTCGAGTGATTCGTGGGAAACCCGCGTAAAGCGTGTCAAACGTGCAAAATGCTCAATTCGCGTCACGCCATTCGCGTGTATTGCGCCATTCGCACCGCGCCATTTGCGCAATTCGCATCATTCGCGCGTATCACGCCGCAGGATGTCTATTCGCGTGTTTGCATTGACTTAACATGTAAATCACTTGCGCTTGACGCGCGTTCCGCTTCTGGTGTAAACGCAGCATCAAGCTCAGGTAGATCTCGACAACTCCCCCCTTAATAAGAGCTGATGACTAAAAATTGATTGCTATGAAGAGATATGGTGCTGGATGAGAGATTGACTGTAGTGCAAAATTTAGATTGATCAATTCACTTGTTGTGCATGTGTTTGGAATGTGGAAGGAAACCGGAGGACCCGGGGAAAACCCACGCGAGCACGGGAAGAACATGCAAACTATGCACAAAAACGACCACGGCCTGTTAAAGGACTAGAACCGGTGACGTTCTTGCTTTGAGGCAACACTGCTAACCACTGGGCCACCGTGCTGCCCTATGAAGGGGAAGGTGGAGAAGTAGGGGTGGAAGGGGGATTCTTCAAATTGAAGATGACTGTAGTGAAAAACCCTGGCCTGATTGGTGGATCATACATGCTAATGCAGAACCAGCCGTGTTCAATCATTTTCACGTGATCCTCTCGAAATTAGTTTATGAATAAACTTCACATCGTGTTTATATAAACGTTATAAATGAAGAGGACTTATCTCCTCCTCGATCCCTGGGTCTGAATGCAGACTAGTGATGGGAAGTTCGGATCATTTTACTGACTCGGATCTTTGAGTCTCGTTCATCAAGATGAACAAATCTTTTTTCGAGTCATTTCGTTAATTTGGTTCAATTTGCCAAAATATGATTAAAATGTTACTAATTGCTTCCAAACACATCTACAACTAGCCCAAAAGGTTGATCACACGACAAATAAGTCATAAATAGAATATAAAAAGGAGAAAATAATGATTCAATGCTTACCGGCTCTTTTGTCTATGAAGGCATTGTTGTCTCTTTGCTCAGCTCACCTCTTCATGTCTTCAAATGTCAGGGGTTCATTCACGTTACACTGACATCACATATAATCTTAATCAATGCAGTCTAAGCCGATAGGAGCCATAATCGTTCGTTGTTTACTTGACAGAATGACTCTCAAACCCAAGGAGTCGAAAGATGAACAGTTCAATTCTTTTTTCGGCTCTAAACGCGTATGATTGGCCCGTGAGGAACGAGTGACTCAGACCCGATAGAGGACTCAGGAGATGAGTGGATCAATTAGGGGTGTATCGAAATCGATCAAAATTTATGCTCAATTTCGATTATTGAATCAAAAAATAGAATCTTCGATGCTGCCACGTCCCCATGTCACGTCAGCTTGGCTTGCCAAGCGGGAAAAAACAGGCTTGTTGAAGTGCTTGTTAAACTGCAGAAGCAGGAGACCCGTTGACAGAACTTAAACCCTCTCCTCTTTCAATGAAGTCGCCGGTGTGTAAGTATTTTGGATTTCCAGTGAGTTATGTTGACAACGTTCGTGTTGTCGACAAAAAACACAGTTTTGCAAGCTCTGCTATGTACGTATTAGGGTTTGTCCGATAGACAACACCGGCATCGCGATCCTCCACACGCCCCCGTTGCAAATCCGCTCGCGAAAAGTACACACTCAGGCCCTGTTTACACTGTCTTTGTTTTTAAATGGCATTTTAGAAAGACAACGATTTGACATCCACAGTGGCGTGTAGCATTTCTGAGCAGCTCTCCTTCCTCTCTACCTCTGAAACATCACGTGACCACACAGACACAGACGCACACAGCCATATGAGCTTGAGACAGCAGGTCCAGGCAGTCAGAGGACTGCTTCAATCTTTCACTCACTTGTACTTAGTCATTTTAGCGAACACCTCAGATACTGTTGGCTGGTTCCTGTTGGTTGCGCGTCTTTTTTACCGACGCCATTATAACAACACAGATCACTGCCTATTCACGAGTCCCGCAGAAAAAGTGATTGACAGGTGGTAATTATGTGTGTATCTTGCCTTTATTCATTTACTGTATGATTTGTTTATGGGTAAAACAAAGACCACGCAGGTCAGGTAGTTTAAACAGTAGGCTAAAAAAAAATTAATTGGTCATTAATTAATTATTCATAATCGAAAATCGAATCGTGCTTTTAGAATCGAAAATGTAATCGAATCGAGGATTTGGAGGATCGTGACACCCTTAGGATCAATACTTTTTCCGGCTCTAAACGCGAATGATTGGCCCGTGATGAATGAGTGACCCAGACCCGATAGAGGACTCGAGGGGTAATCGGATCAATTCTTTTTTTCTGGCTCTAAACGCATATGATTGGCTTCTGCCAATGTGATGAAGACTTGAAATTAACGATACCACCTGCACAAATGTGCGCAGTCTGCGCACGCGCAGATGAACGAATCACTCCCTGAGAGGACTCGTAGTTCCTGAGTCATATTGAACATTCGTTTAAAATGAACGAATCGTTTATGAACGATCCATTACTAATGGAGACACAGTGGATAGCAACGCAGTCTCTTGCCCTGTCTATTTCAATCATTAGCCCTGCAGGTTATCTGGAGGATTTTATAACAAGTGCGAACAAAGCAGTACAGATATAGACATTGTGCCTGAATGGTAACAAACTCAACTGATAAATGACAAAGTCCACCCTTCTACAATTCTCGTACAGCTCTCCCGGCAAAAATGCTTGCTGCAAACCAACAGCTTTGCTGTATCATCACCCGGACAGCATCGCAAGAAAAAACATGCAACAACCCATGCGCGGTCGCACCCAGTCATTGGGTCTCATAGCTCGGCAGGTCTGCCTTCCCTTCAGAAAGCATGTGCTCTCATGAATAATTAAGAAGCCGGCTCTTCTCATGGGATAAGAAAACTTTGCTATGAATAATAATGAGAAACCGACGTGTCATCACTTTACTTGCAGTTTTGCACTAAGTCGCCGATTTTGATCCCGCCCCAAGTAATTTTTTAATAATTTTTATTTTGAAGCTGAAATCAGCTGACAGAAGCTCAAAATTATGCAGTTTTCCCCACAAAATAAAGCTGACAGGTGCTAACGTCGTCTTAACTGATGCTCAACACACACAAATCTGTTAACATCTCAAAAAAAGTACTCCAGGGGGTCTTGAACTTTTAAGCTTTTCCGAATTTTACGAAGTCAAAGTATCTCTCATACATTCCCACAGTTTGAATATGCAAACGCACTGCAGTCGCACAGCTCTGGTGGAGATCAGGAAGCAGCGAGATTTCGATTTTAAACACCTCTCACTGTTCTGCAACCTGCAACACACACCCACTCACACACACACAGCCTGACCTACATCTTCATCTGCAGTGTGCAAAAAAACTCTCATGGCAGGCTAAGTTATATTTAAATTTATGCGAAAATATATATATTATCGTCACATATGGTGAGGTTATGCTCATGTGTATTATGTGTTCAGGTATGCTGAAAACAACAATAGTGGACTACAGGACTGTAAGTGATGTCATTAAAACTGAAACAAACGACTTCAGCTTCATTCATTCATTGTCTTGTCGGCTTAGTCCCTTTATTTATCTGGGGTCGCCACAGCGGAATGAACCGCCAACTTATCCAGCACGTTTTTTCACACAGCGGATGCCCTTCCAGCCGTCTCTGGGAAAATGACATCAGCTTGTAACACCTAAATGGATTAGGTGTTTTCAACTTAATTTCTTACAGTTTTAAGTAATAGATTAAAGGGATAGTTTGTGGAACTTAATTATTTTAGGTGTAACAAGTTTGAAGTGAGGGCTGCACGGTGGTGAAGTGGGTAGCATGTTCGCCTCACAGCAAAAGGGTCGCTGGTTCAAGCCTCAGCTGGGTCAGTTGATGTTTATGTATGGAGTTTGCATGCTCTCCCCGTTTGTTTGGGTTAACAAATATCGATAGCGCTTTTATCACCCAGCCCTAATTCAAAGTACCAATAACTTTCTCAAAATATTTCAAGAGTTCACACTTAGCTGATGATTTATAAAAGCTTGTTTGGCATGCTGTCCCGGAAGAGAGCCCCGAGCTCAAGGGATCCTCAAGCCCGGGGCTTTCTCCCGTTGGCAGAGCGAGAGGGGAGCCTGAGCTCGGTGGATCTCAGAACTCCCCGACTGCGGTAGTTAAGGGAACAGAGGGGTTAGACAAATGCTTGTTATATGTATTGAATGTCTTTGGATGGTGGGAGGAAACCGGAGAACCCGGGGAAAACCTACGCGGACACGGGGAGAACATACAAACTCCTCACAGAAACACCCACCGGCCAGTGTTCTTGCTGTGGGGCTCGCAGTGCTAACCACTGGGACGCTGTGCTGCCCAATCAGAGGTAAAGGAGGAGAATAGGGGAGGAGGGGGGTTTCTTCCAAACGAAGATAAAATGAGCTGAAAACTGTGGTTATTTATAGTAGCTTAGGGCTCATGTGATTGGAAGATAGTGATTAGCAAATACGGGACCGGCCGTGATAAATCATAAGCAAGTGATCGTCTCGAAATTAGTTTATGAATAGACTTCACTTAAAGTAACTTAAACGGATGTGGGCGAAGCAGTGGCGCAGTAGGTAGTGCTGTCTCCTCACAGCAAGAAGGTCGCTGGGTCGAGCCTCGGCTCAGTTGGTGTTTCTGTGTGGAGTTTGTATGTTCTCCCTGCGTTTGCGTGCTCCGGTTTCCCCCACAGTCCAAAGACATCCGGTACAGGTGAATTGGGTAGGCTAAATTGTCCGTAGTCTATGAGTGTGTGTGTGAATGTGTGTGTGGATGTTTCCCTGAGATGGGTTGCGGCTGGAAGGGCATCCGCTGCGTAAAAACTTGCAGGATTAGATGGCGGTTCATTCCGCTGTGGCAACCCTGGATTAATAAAGGGACTAAGCCGACAAGAAAATGAATGTATGAATAAATAAACGGATGTTTCGACAACGAAGCTGTCAATTAAGGACCAAAGAGCTCTCAGATTTCATCTAAAATATCTTCAATCGTGTTTTTAGAAGGTGAATAAATAATTGCCACAACACAGGAGTGAGAAATTGATAGCAGAATTGACTTTTTTGGATGAACTAACCCTTTTAACAGTCTGACAACACAAACCAAACTCTTTCCTTCAGCTTGAAAGTCAAAGTAGACAACCTATGAAGGCCATAGACTGAGGCATAGACTTCAGGAAGTAAGACTGAAATTACTGATGACTTGTTTCAGTCTTTTTCAGAATCAGTTCTTTCTTTCAGAGGACAATAGAGTACGCCAAAACCAGGAAGACTACCACTAATTCACCACTGGTCTCCTTTGGATTTTCCTGTGGGAATTTCTAACGCAATTTTACACTTACGAGTGAAATGAGGTCTGTGGTAAACATAACTTGACGATACTGAAACAATGTTAACTGCATACATTCACACCCAAAGCGTTCATTCATTCATTTTCCTTCAACTTAATCTTTTATTTATAAGAGATCACCACAGTGGAATGAACTGCCAACTTATGCAGTACAGGATATGTATATGTTTTATGCAGCAGAAGCCCTTATAGCTGCAACCCATACACTGTCACATTTACACATTATCGTCAATTTAGTTCATCCAGTTCACCAGTACCGCATGTCCTTGGACTGTGAAGGAAACCGGAGCACCCGGAAGACACCCACTCAAATGGAGAACATGCAAACTCCATAAAGAAATGCCAACCGGCCAAGCCGGGACTCGAACGGGACTGCTAACCACTGAGCCACCGTTGGGGTGGGGGGTACCCCTTATTATGGTGGGCATATCCCTTATTTTCACACCACATCCCAATGTTGACAGGTATGCCCCAAACCCCCCTGTAATTCACACCCTGGATGTATTACACATTGTATAAAACATAAATAAACCAATGTTCAATAAATAATACAATTATTTACAGTAAAAAATAGCACAGATAATAGCCCAAACATTTTCCCGCCAATTCAAATACTGTAGTTTATGGTTGCATAGCAACTGGCGCATTAATACATAATATTAGGAAACAAGTATAATTTATCATGAACCACGTTCGTCAAATGCGAATAAAGACTTGGAATTACTGTTTTATGAATTCATATGGGCGTCTGCAGTCCAGTACAGACATTATCATAACAATAAATGACTAATGTTTTGCTTTTGAGGGAGGTCAAAACAGAATAAAACGACTAACGTTAACCGAAATGTACTGTATTCAACAGTTTGTACAGCATTTCCGTACAGCAAGGCAGTGTGTCAGTGACAGCAAAGATCACAATGTTCCCGGTGAACGCCTATACAGCCTACTATACCATAAAACAGGTAACCTATGGATACGGTAACATGGAGTTACAATGACGTCGTGCTATATCATTTTGTACTGTATAAGATAATAAAAAGGACCCAAATTATGAGATTATATTATATATACCGTTCCATTACTTATGACAGCAGTTAACTAACGTCATATTTACAACGATTTTTCAATAATAGCCAAGCTAATCATCCCAATAAGGATGTTTCATTAAGATTGTCTGCTATATTGCTGAATGTGAAGTTGATTTCTGTGTGCTGATGAACTGATATGAATGACAGCATGAAGAAGCTCGTCTTACCGCCCGGTGCTGATGCTGATTTTCGAGGCTTGGCTGATGATCAATGCGGTAAATGATCCACCTGCGCCGAACATCAGATGAGTCGATCCTCCGGCAGAGTGAACAGAAAACCGGCGCACGTACACAGACAGCATGCGGTACACTTCACACGCACACCAGAGGTCTTTCTTTGTGTCTTTTCTGCTTGTAAATGACAGCAGTGCTCGAGAGAAGGAGGAAACCCCTTGAATGAGGCGGAACACTCCCACTGTGCGCCCGGCGGGTCAGAGTGAAAAACGGAGAAACAGCGCCGCCTGTGTGTCGGTATTGGGTAATACAACTTCTATAGCCATGTGATTCATTTTTCACGTTTCCAGATGCCTCAGTGGTGTTAGATTTAAAATAAAAATAATAAATTTTTGTTATCTACCTGTACTGTAAAGTTTAAACCCAGTACTTTAGTTCAGTTCTTCCAGAGTGTTTTGTTTTAAAAGACGTAAACATACACTCACCGGCCACTTTATTAGGTACACCTTACTAGTATCGGGTTGGACCCTCTTTTGCCTTTAGAACTGCCATGGCACAGACTCAACAAAGTCCTACTGCAAATTTTACTTAGAGATCAGAGTTGCTGCAGATTTGTTGGCTGTACATCCGTGATGCGAATCTCCCGATCCATCACATCCCAAAAGTGCTCTATTGGATTGAGTTCTGATGACTGTGGAGGCCATTTGAGAACAGTGAACTCGTCGTCATGTTCAAGAAACCAGTCTGAGATGATTCGTGCTTTATAACATGGCGCATTATCCTGTTGGAAGTAGCCATCATAGCTGACAGGAGTGGCACCGGTGTGATCTTCAGCTCTTCCCAGGTGAAAAGAAAGTGTACTTAAGCTGTATTTTTTGACGTAATTATCATATTTTGATAATACTACACTAAGCGGATATTAAATGTGTTATTTTGGAACAACTTTAAGCATATTAATTGTTATTTTATTTATACTTAACATTAACTTTAAGCTATTGGTAATATGTTGTAACATACTTAGTTGTGTTAAAATGGACATGCTTTAACTACAATCAAAGAGTACTTTTAAAACTGTATTTTGTTTGAAGTACATTTAAATGATATATTTAAAATACAGTTAAAGTATATTTTTAACACAGCTAAAGTTTATTTTTAGGGGCAACACTTTACAATAAGGTTCATTAGTTAATGCATTTACTAACATGAACTAATCATGAACAACACATGTACAGCATTTATTAATCATAATTGAACATTTACTAATGCATTATTAACATTAATGCACCTTGAGTTAACATGAACTAACAATGAACTACTGTATTTCAAAAACTAACGTTAACTAACATGAACAAATACAGTAGTAAATGTATTGTTCACTGTTTGTTCATGTTAGTAAATGCATTAATTAACATTAACTAATGAACCTTATTGTAAAGTGTGACCATTTTAGGTTTAGATGTGTATTTTTAGCCCAGCTGCAGTGCATTTTAATACCAGTTAAAGTATAGTATAAGCCCAGTTGAAGTATACTTTGAGTTCAGATGAAGTATATTTTCAGCACAGCTGAAATGCATTTTAAAACTAGTAAAAGTGTATTTTAAGCCCAGCTGAAAAATATTCTAAGCTTCACATTAATAAGCCAAACAAGCTTATAATCAATCATTAGCTAAGTGTGAACTCTTGAAGAAAGCATTTAAAAAAACTCACAGAAATGATGAGTAGGGCTTCAGTTTGATTCACAAGATTTTATTTGAACAATTAGCCAACAATATATACAAGCAATTCATTACAAAACAATTCAAACAACTCAATTATACAGCAATCTGACAGAACACCAAGTCATTTATGAGGTAGAAAGAAAGTTGAGCAGATCTTTGATGACACTTTAGAGGAGATAACTATGACAGCACTGGATTTCCTAATGAAATCTTCATCTTCATTTCTATAGAGCTTTTACAATGTGGATTGTGTCAAAGCAGCTTAACATACAAGTAAATTAAAACAATGTCAGTCCAGTTGTCATAGTTGAAGTTCAGTTGAGTTCAGCGTGGTTTAAACTTCACTGCTGAAAGTCCAAACACTGAAGAGCAAATCCAACAACGTGCAGCTCCACAAGTCCCAACCAAGCAAGCCAGTGGCGACAGTGGCGAGGAACAAAACTTCACTAATAGTGAAGGAAAAAAACCTCGAGAGAAACCAGGCTCGGTTGGGCACGACCATTTCTCCTGTGGCCAAAGGTCTTGTGCAGAGCTGCAGTATTTAATCACCATTATTGTCATTAATTACTCACCTCATGTCAGTTCATATTCATGTTTAGTTCATATTGAAAACACAAATTAAATCCTTTTAGATAAAATCCGAGAGCTCTCTGACCCTTTTATCTTTATTTCTAATATTTCTAATGTAGATTGTGTCAACATATAAGTTCTAGTAAATTAAAACAGTGTCAGTCCAGTTTTCAGAGTTGAAGTTCAGTTCAGTTCAGCGTGGTTTAATTTTCACTGCTGTAAGTCCAAACACTAAAGAGCAAATCCATCGAAGCGCAGCTCCACAAGTCCCAAACCGAGCAAGCCAGTGGAGAAGAGTAAAACTTCACCAATTGACTAAAGTGAAGGAAAAAACCTTGGGAGAAACCAGGCTCAGTTGGGCACGACCATTTCTCCTCTGGCCAAACTTCTTGTGCAGAGCTGCGAGGCGTCAGGGCTGGAGAACCCTGGACGTCCATCATGGAGAAGCTGCAGGTGTCCAAAATGACACCAAAATGAAAGCACAGTGCACTGCGTGTCGCACTGCTGACGTATAACCCAAAAGCCTGCGCGACTTCCTCTCATTTAAACAAAACACGGGCACATCCGAGGTAAACGTCAGCAGTGCGACACGGATACAGTGCAGGACAGAGCTCTCATGGTTTGATGAAGTTTTTGGTTCCTTTTCTGGAACGTCTCTGCATGCTTGAGGTATATGGAGGATCAGAGAGTTCTCGGATTTCATCTCAAATAAGAGGAAGGTGTCAGGGGTTTAAAGCTACTGCTGTCATTTTGAAGTGAAACTTCTTTTATGCAGAAAGAAAAACACAAAAATATTAAAACTAAAATAATAACTACAGAAGTCCTGTACTGCACTGTGTGTGTGTCGCACTTGGCATAACCCAGAGGCCTGCGCGACTTCCTCTCATTTAAACAAAGCGTGGGCACATCCAGGTATATGTTAGCAGTGCGTCACGCATACAGTGCAGGACAGAGCTCTCTCAAACACACGCCATGAACTGACACTGAAGAAAAGTAAGGTCTTAAGGGTTTGGAATGACATGAGGGAGTAATTAATAACTTAATAATAATAATTTCTGGTGCTCTTAATAGTGCTTTCCTCTTCTTGGCAACTGTATAGTTCTAAAATGAAGAACAAGAAGCAGAAATAACACAAAGTTTTTAAAGCAGTGATATGAAGGGCTGTCAAATAAGACAAAAAAGAACAAAAAAGGAAACAACAGGAATAGCAAGAACCAAAGACAGAATATAGAGATGTAGTTTTGTGCTCGGTGTGTTGCTCTACCTCCTCTTGTGTCACTGCTGCACAGCATCTGGGCTCGTTGTATTGAACCACCGGTGCACTTCAACCTGATGTAACTGTATTCGCATAACTGGATTGCGGACCAAACACTGGGAGATCAGGTCCTTGCATGCTGAAAAGTGTCGTCACAGAGAGAGTGTGA